>NW_007138778.1:0-1749 GCF_000164805.1 Carlito syrichta | reverse complement strand
GCCAGGAGTGGGAAGAATTACAATGGAAAGCAAATATTAGAAAAATGGTCTTGACATGAGCTTGCCATTGGACAGCGGGCTTGACTGTCTACAGGCAATACTGCACATCATTGGGCCAATATTTCTAGTGGCTGCTAATGAATTTACCAAGGCTTCTATCTAGTTATTGAAATAAAAGCTTTATTCTTTTCCATTTTAATTGGGAGATATAATGCAGAGTGAGGAATGAAAGTCGGTTGCCTGAAGACAGCTGATTTCGTGAATCCTTTTAGCAGATATATACCAAGGTGGACTTTGTATAAGTAACAATATGGAAAGAAAATAACAACTTCCTGTCTTCTGCTGGCTGAGACCTGCCTTTTCCCCTAGGAAAGGTTGTTTCTGCCTTTTTTAGATTACAAACCAGTTAGTCATGAATGGTTTCTAAACCTGCATTCAATACTGGCCCTGTTGCTGGTGTTCCATGATTAAAAATGACATTTCAGCCAGGCTTGGTGGCTCAGCCTGTAATCCTGTGCTTTGGGAGCCTGAGATGAGTGGACTGTCTGAGCCCATGGGTTCGAGACCTGCCTGAGCAACTTGGCAAGACCTCATCTCTACAATGAATCAAAAATTAGCCAAGCATGGTAGCATGTGCCTGTAGTTCCAGCTGCTTGGAAGGCTGAGGCAGAAGGATCGCCGAAGCCCAGCAGGTCGAGGTGGCGGTGGCCAGGAGCGGCCAATGCACTCCAGTCTGGGCAACAGAGTGAGATTCCAACTCAAAATAATAATAATAATAATAATAATAACAATAACATTTCATTCTTTATCATTCTTCTATGCCTTGGAATTCAAGCAGTTAACTGTCTTCATTCAGTATTCCACTGCCACTCATAGGTGTGGAATAATTAATATAATAATCCCTCTTAAAATTATATCCATTGGTTTAAATAGCTTTGCTATATATACAAATACTTTGGGTGATGGCAGATATAGTTTCATTTTTATAATAGAGCATTGTTCAGTGATTGAAATGGCTAAGTGGTCTTTTTGTATGCCTGGTAAGAAACACAATGAATAGAATTTCATTTTACTTGGCATCTGCTTTCCTGAGCAGGGAGTTCAAAGCACATTGTGCACATTTCATTCATCTTCTCAGCATCCTCAGGTTAGTACAATAAGTCCTTCTACTTTCTGGAGTGTTCTATCCTCTTTTATCTGCTGACCTTCCTTCTCCCCATTCCCAACTCCTCTCCAGCCACAGCTAACTTTTCTCTACTCATTTATTCCTTCCTTTGTCATTTTCTTTTTTACAATGAGTGTATTCTTTAACACGGTCTGATTTACTGGCCATATTCTGCCAGCTGAGGACTATCAAATAAAATAGTCAGTCATTGGTTTATGGTAGATAGTTTTAATAGCTAAACTATCCAGTGAAATGTATAAATGACATGTAGGTCTGAAAAGAAGGTTCTGTCAATATTACTTTTTTTTAAAATTTAGCATAAGATTCTAAACACATATTACTACACATGATATTTTTGGCATCAAATATCATTATGACAAATAACAAGATTTAAAGAAATACAATATTTGAATATAGATTGGCATGGACTTTCCAAAAACTCACTATAATTTATTCCTTCTTGCAATAGACTGAGGGTCTGTGTCACCCCCAAATTCAGGCATTGAAACCCTACCTCCAGTTTGATGGCATTTGTAAATGAAGGCTTTAGGAGAGAATTTGGGCTTGATTAGGTTATGAGGGTG
>NW_007138777.1:0-405 GCF_000164805.1 Carlito syrichta | reverse complement strand
TCAGGCAATCCTTCTTCAGCCTTCCCAGTAGCCAGAACTACTGGCTCATGCTACCATGCCACACTAGTTTCTTGATTTATTGTAGAGTCAGGTCTCTCCAATTTGTTCAATTGGGTCTCAGACCCACAGGCTCAGGGATTCCACTCACCTCAACCTCCCAAAGTACTGGGCTTACAGGCTGAGCCACCGAGCCACCGAGCCTGGCCTGGTTATATACTTTAAACAAGAACAAGCCGGGCTCGGTGGCTCAGCCTGTAATCCTGCGCCTTTGGGAGGCTGAGGTGAGTGGATTGCCTGAGCCCGCGGGTTCGAGACCCGCCTGGGCAGCGAGACCTCATCTCTACAATAAATCAAAAAATCAGCTGGGCGTGGTAGTGCATGCCTGTAATTCCGGCTACTGGAAGA
>NW_007138776.1:0-348 GCF_000164805.1 Carlito syrichta | reverse complement strand
TGTACACACACCCACACACCTTTGGGCCAGCCTATCCAAGAGGCAACAGAGCAGAGTAGAACCAACCCTGCAGCCAGACATTCCTAATCCCAGCCCCTTCATTTAGTAGCTGGTGACTTTGTGAGTGAATTCAGCTTTGTGGGACTCAGTTTCTTCATTTGTAGAATGGGAATAATTAAATACATGCCCCTGGGAGAGTTGTTGAGAAGGTTAGAAACACATGTGTAAAATGCCCTGGGGTTTTCATGAGAGGGCTACCTGTAATTAGAAGACTAATGGGACCTTAGGGCTGACTGTGTACACAGGAAGTGGGTGCTGGAGATCAGTTGCAGGTGTCCTTAGGAGCAG
>NW_007138775.1:0-822 GCF_000164805.1 Carlito syrichta | reverse complement strand
GTTCTTTAGTCAGAGCAGTCCCTCCTTGTGCCTTCAAATCTTCGATTTGTCTATTCAGAGAAGCTAACTTGGCCTTAGCCCGAAGTTTTAGTTTTTTTGTTTTGTCAGCAGCAACTTTTCTTTTGTCCTGCCAGAGAAAAATGATGATAAGTTCATAAATGCTTATTCACCACTTATCTAGCACATAACACAAACTATTCATTTATTTAGTGAGAGACAGGGGCTCACTCTGTCACCCAGGCTGGAATTTAATGGCCTGATCTCAACTCACTGCAGCAGCAATATTCCCATCTCAGCCTCCCAAGTAGCTAGGACTACAGGCATGCACCACCATACTCAGCTAATTTTTAAAAATTATTCTTGCAGAGATGGAGTCTCACTATGTTCCCCAGGCTGGTCTTGAACTCTTGTTCTCATGGGAGCTTCCCACCTCAGCCTCCCAATGTGCTGGGGTTACAAGCATGAGTTTCCACACTGACCGAAAACTTGTTTTGAGTATGCATCATGTAACAGTATTAGGGAAATTAGAATAAGATTCTCTAATAATCTAAGGGAAGACAAAAATCTAAGTGAATGTTGTGTCTGTCCTTTGTCAAATGCTTTGCAATAAAAGAATAAAAATAATAGTACCTGTAAAGCATCATCTTTCTGCTGCAGTTGGTCATCCTTCCATCTAATAACATCTTTGAGGGTCATCACCAATTGCTCTGTATAAGCTAGACGCCCCAGAACATCCTGTTGTGCTGTATTTTTCAATTCCATGTCTGATTTCTGTCGTGATGATAGTGTTTAGACAAAAAAGTTGATGCACCAGGGAAAAGT
>NW_007138774.1:0-772 GCF_000164805.1 Carlito syrichta | reverse complement strand
TCCTGCCAGAGAAAATGATGATAAGTTCATAAATGCTTATTCACCACTTATCTAGCACATAACACAAACTATTCATTTATTTAGTGAGAGACAGGGGCTCACTCTGTCACCCAGGCTGGAATTTAATGGCCTGATCTCAACTCACTGCAGCAGCAATATTCCCATCTCAGCCTCCCAAGTAGCTAGGACTACAGGCATGCACCACCATACTCAGCTAATTTTTAAAAATTATTCTTGCAGAGATGGAGTCTCACTATGTTCCCCAGGCTGGTCTTGAACTCTTGTTCTCATGGGAGCTTCCCACCTCAGCCTCCCAATGTGCTGGGGTTACAAGCATGAGTTTCCACACTGACCGAAAACTTGTTTTGAGTATGCATCATGTAACAGTATTAGGGAAATTAGAATAAGATTCTCTAATAATCTAAGGGAAGACAAAAATCTAAGTGAATGTTGTGTCTGTCCTTTGTCAAATGCTTTGCAATAAAAGAATAAAAATAATAGTACCTGTAAAGCATCATCTTTCTGCTGCAGTTGGTCATCCTTCCATCTAATAACATCTTTGAGGGTCATCACCAATTGCTCTGTATAAGCTAGACGCCCCAGAACATCCTGTTGTGCTGTATTTTTCAATTCCATGTCTGATTTCTGTCATGATGATAAGTGTTTAGACAAAAAAGTGTTGATGCACCAGGGAAAAGTTATTCACTTCCAAACAAGAGATCTTTCATTCCATGAAGGAAACCAGAACATAAGTTGACAAGGTCCTTATGTT
>NW_007138773.1:0-818 GCF_000164805.1 Carlito syrichta | reverse complement strand
CCTCAAGCTCGTGGGCTCAGGCAATCCACTCATCTCAGCTGTCCAAAGGCGCAGGATTACAGGCTGAGCCACCAAGCCCGGCTTATCTTATCTTATCTCTTAAGGCCTGTGGGTTTCGGATTTTGTTCAGAAATAAGATGCCAGTTCCAATTTCCATGAGGGTATGTCCCTCATTTTCTAAGGTTCTTATGACTTGAGGTTTTACATTTAGGTCCCCAATCCATTTAGAGTTAATTTTTGTGTATGGGGATAGATAGGGGTCCTGTTTCAATCTTCTGCATGTGGCCAGTCAGTTTTCCCAGCACCATTTACTGAATAGGTTCTCCTCTCCCCAGTGGTAGGTGGTGGAGGCTTTGTTGAAGATGAGTTGGTTGAGAAATTGAGGTTTTCCTTCTGGAATCTCAATTCTACTCCATTGGTCTATATGCCTGTTCCTGTACCAATACCAAGCTGTCAAGCTGTTTTGATAATTATAGTTTTATACTAAAGTTTGAAGTCTGGTAATGTGATACCACCTGCTTTTTTTTTTTTTTTTTTTTTTTTTCTGAGGATTGTTCTGGCTATTCGTGGTCGTTTGTGTTTCCATATGAATTCCTGTGCTGTTTTTTCTAGGTCTGAGAAGAATGTTGCTGGTAATTTGATGGGTATTGCATTAAATCTGTAGATTGCCCTAGGTAAGATGGACATCTTCACAATGTTGATTCTTCCAATCCATGAGTATGGGCTATTTTTCCACTTGTTTGTGTCATCTTTGATTTCTTTGAGCAGTGTTTTGTTGTTTTCATTGTCAAGGTCTTTCACGTTTCTGGTTAGGAAGG
>NW_007138772.1:0-1024 GCF_000164805.1 Carlito syrichta | reverse complement strand
AAATTGGGATATTGGGTTTAGAATATTACACACTTTTGCGATGTCTTGTTAAGGGGAACCTGGAAGCTTGGATTACAGTTCCCAGGTACTATATGGGAGTCTTTCTATTGATATCCAAACAAATGGAATTCTATGTTCATTGGATAATATCTCGGGTATTGCTGAGAATTAAGCAGGAATTTGTAAATGGGAATCCTCATATACAGGAAACTACATGGCCTCTTACTATGGAAGAATAACGAATCTGGATTACATGAGTCCTCAAATCCCAAAAACCTACAGGGAGTCTTACTAAGGGAGAAAAATATCAGGGATTGGAAGCACGTATCTGGGGAATGGGAGTCCTAATATAAAGGAAAATTCATAAACTCTTGCTAAGGATTATGGGTGACACCTGTCCTCGATCTGAAAAAACTATAGGGCATCTTTCTAAGGGCTAAACATGGATCAGGATTTTGAATCAGGACTCTCGGAAATGGGAGTCTTCATATACAGGAAACTACACAGCGTCTACCTAAGACAGGATAAGAACTCTGGTTTTCCTGAGAACTGAATGCCAAAAATCTACTGGGAGTCTTGCTAAGGGCTAAACAAGAATCAGGATTTTGAAGCTAGAATCTTCAAAACGGAAAGCTAGAACGGGAGTCCTCAAAAACAGGAAATTACACGGACTCTTGCTAAGGAAGAGTAACGAATCTGGGTTACACGGGTCCTCAATTCCAAAAATGTTCAGGGCGTCTTGATAAGGCCTAAAGACTTGGACTTCGACGTGCCCATATTTTTCAGAGCTCTATCCTATGTGCATATTAGGAATCACTCATTCCAGAAGTCCCACATCATTCTGGTTCTCTCGATAGTTTAAACGAAAATATGGCACTACAAGTCCATTTAGATTCTGGCTCCTCTAATGCCAAATTCCAGGACAAAAGTAATCATCTCGGGTGTGTTGAATGTAAGCGCTGCGTTCAGGATTACCTCGTACTCCAGAAACTTCTGGTAGTTCAGCTATTCGGAATTAGGACCG
>NW_007138771.1:0-742 GCF_000164805.1 Carlito syrichta | reverse complement strand
TACTTCAAACTACAGAAATTTTGTGGTCCGCCAGTTGGGAATTGGGTCTTTGGGGTTTAGGAGTTTCCACATTTGACGAGTTCTACAGGAAATATTTCATCGCCTTGCTGAGAAGCAGGAATCTAGGTAATGGGAGTCCTCATACACAGGAAAGTACACGGTCTCTTGCTAAGGAAGAATAGGAATTTTGTTTGCACGAGTCCTCAGCCCAAAAATCCACAGAGGGTTTTACTAAGAGGTAACCATGAATCAGCTTTTTAATGTAGTAATCTGGGTAGTGGGAATCCTCAAATACAGGAAACTGGCCTGCCTATTGCTAAGAAAGAATAAGGAATCTGGGCTACACGTGTCCTCAATCCCTAAAAAACGTCAGGGCTTCTTGCCAAGGGCTAAACACGAATCAAGGATTTTGAAGCATGAACCTGTGGAAATGGGGTCCTCATATACAGGCAAAGACATGGTCTTTTGCTACCAAAGAATACGGAATCTGGGTTACACGTGTTCTCTCTCCCAAAAGAACTACAGGGCCTCTTGCTAAGGCCTAAAGAAGAATAAGGGATACGAAGCAGGAATGTGGGTAATACACCTGATAACAGGTAACTTCAAGGTCTTTTGCTTAGGAAAAGTAAAAAATTTATTTTACACGGTTCCTCAATCAGATAATGTACATGGCGTCTTGCTAAGGCTAAACAGAATCAGAGTTATAAAACAGGAATCTGGGGAAGGGAGTCCTCATGTACAG
>NW_007138770.1:0-5504 GCF_000164805.1 Carlito syrichta | reverse complement strand
ATATATGTGAGCGTGTGTGTGTGTGTGTGTGTGTGTGTGTGTGTGTGTCTGTGTGTCTGTGTTTGTGTTTGTGGTGATGGGAGGTGTATTTGACAACACTTTTCACATAGATTGTCTTGCTCTTGCTCTCAATCCATAGAGTCAGATTTTGAAAAATACATCAGGTCATTTATAGCTGATTATTTAAGTGACCACAAATGTTTCTATCAATCATTTAATAGAATTATATTTGGTTTTTCTAGCAGGTTTTTTCTCTTTAAAAAAGAAAATTTATTTGGATGCATATTGTATCACCTCCAGTATTATTTTTTTAGGCAACATGCTAATATCAGAATATCAGTGTAAATACACCTGCAATTGCCAGTTAACCTCATGCTATTATTTTTGACTGCCTGCAGCAGTGTATCAGTCCTGTCAGAAGGAAAAAAATAATACAGAATAAGGCATTTTCACAAGCCAAGACATAAAATGGGCTCATTATCAACATGTGGTTGCCCACAGTTCAATATTTATATATCTTTAACTCTCCAGTAACTACTGTGGAGTAGTATAATTCAGTAAAATGTAAACATGTGTTCCCCCAGGAATGACATGCTGCCAGGCAAATGAAATTTCTTTTCCCTCAAATTCTCCCTTGAAATTAACTAACCAAGTGTAAAGATTCCAGGGCATGATTCTGGAGAAAAATGTTTTTCTTTCTGAAGATTACAGTGTTTCTAGTGCTTCTACCCAATTGGTTCAACCTGATGGCCTTGTTGTATACATGAGGCCTAAAAACATTCATGTCAAGAAGGGATTTTTTTTTTCTTGTACCAGATTCTCATAGGACTTTTACCTGATAATGTCTATTAATATCCATGGGAACTAAAAAAATAGTCCCTGAATCTGGAGGATATAAATCTCCATACTCTGGATGACATTGCAATCAAACCTTAAAGCATCTTAATTTACCTTGGGGCAGGGACCTCAGTTAAGAGTATGTAGGCTACAGTGCCAACTTTGCAAATCCACATCTTGAAGCAATATGAAATATCCCAAGAAATGACAATACACATTTACTATTTTCCATACATAAAGAGGGTTTAGTCCTCTGACAGTTAAATAAGATCACACATTCTTGTTTTAGTGAAGGTAATGTGTTTACATCATATGCCACACACTTTGTTCTCCCCGAAACTAGAAACATCTAGTTGAGCTATAGCTACCAGGATGCACAGGAAGCAAACCTTCTGTCATAAGGGACACAAAGTGACAATCAGCTGAGTTCCTTAATGCATCCAAGACTTTTAAAATAACTGTAAAGAAAGGTTGTGTGGTAAGAGGACATAATCTGTAGCCAGAAGACTTGTGGGTTGGATTCTATTTCTGCCACTTATATGCTGTGTGAATGTGGGCAAGTCACTAAACATATATGAATCTTAATTTTCTTGTTAATAAGTTATTTATACTCATTGCTATCTTACAAAGCTCTTGTGATAATCAAATAATATAATAAGTGTGAAAGAGGGCCAGGTATGATGGCTCATGTCTGTAATTCCAGCACTTTGGGAGGTTAAGGTGGGAGGACTGCTTGAGCCTATGAGTTAGAGACCAGTCTAGGGAACATAGCAAAATCTTGTCTCTACAAAAAATTAAAAATAAAAAGAAATAGCCGAATGTGGTGGTGTGCGCCTGAAGTCCCAATGACTTGGGAGGTTGAGGTGGGCTGCAGTGAGCCAGGATTATACCACTGCACTCCAGCCTGGGTGACAGAGTGAGACTCTTTCCCAAAATAAATAAACAAACAAATAAATGTGCAAGAAATAATAATTTGCTGAGTGCCATATAAGGTAAATTTACTAGCCTCTGATTTCATTGTTTGATTTGATCAGTCAGTGTTGAGATTTGCCAAATGGGATTTCTGATAATATGGTTCTGTTTTCTGTTTTTTCCATTCATCCTCCCTTTCCAATTTTTCCACTCTCCATCTTAATTTAAAATACTAATTCCCAAGGAGAAAAAAAATCTCAAATCTAAGTAAATGCTATAGCAAAGTATTTTAGCAAAGTGTGTGTTCTCTTTTTCCCTTACAAGTGAATCTATTTCCAGCCCAACTTTAGGGGCTGAAGTCAAAGACCACAAACAAAAAAGCTGACCAAGAGTCAACCTCAGAATTGAGGCCTCTAAAAGGTTGAGGAGGTAAAAGACCAACCCAGAATAGTCCGTATGAAGAAAAGGTATGTATCTCAGGGATGTCAGCCCACAGTGCTTAAGGGTTGGGAAACTCTAACATCTTATACTAGGAGATGCCAACAGGAAGAAAACAAAGTAATCTCAGAATGTTTTGTTTCACTAGCAATTTCTCTGGCCAATGGGAGTTTGTAAAGCACTGAGAATGGCTAAATGTCATGTCAGGAAAAGCATTTGACTCATAGTAAGAACTAGGTTCCATTTTTTGTTTCCACTAGTTATGGGACTAGTTTGAGCATGAAACCAGTTATGAAATTAATTATGGAAACTGAGTTATGAAACTATGCTTATAAGCTGGGCTCCGTGGCTCAGCCTGTAATCCTGCACCTTTGGGAGGCTGAGGTGAGTGGATTGCCTGAGCCTGTGGGTTTGAGACCCGCCTGGGCAGTGAGACCTCATCTCTACAATAAAATCAAAAAATCAACCAGGCATGGTACTGCATGCCTGTAATTCTGGCTACTTGGATGCTGAGGTGGACGTATCTCTGGAGCCCAGCAGGTCAAGGCTGCAGTGGCCTGGAGCGGCACTGCACTCCAGTCTGGGCGAAAGAGTAAGACTCCAACTCAAAAAAAAAAAAAAGAAAAAAAAAGAAACTATGCTTATTTGGTCTGTCTGGGCTTCAGGTTCTTCAACTATGAAAAGCCTAGATTATTTCTAAATTCCCTTCAAGCTCCAAAATATTACATCAATTATAAGCAATTCCTTTATATTTTCATTATGCAAAATAAGATCCATTTGTCAAAAAATTAAAATAAAATGAAAACATTCACAATCACTAACACTTGTGATTGACATGATTTTGAGTTTTTCCCATTCATTTGGGAGAATTCAAGAACTCTGCATAGGCCAAGCACAGTGGCTCACACCTTTAATCCCAGGACTTTTGGAGACCAAGGTGGAAGGATCACCTGAGCCCAGGAGTTCAAGACCAGCAACATAGCAAGACCTTGTTGATACACAAAGCCAAACAAACAAAAAACCACTAGCTGGGCATGGTAGCACACATCTGTAGTCTCAGCTACTGGGGAGACAGAGGCAGGAGGATTACCTGAACCCAGAAGGTCAATGCTGCTGTGATCCATGATTGTGTAACTGCACTCTGACCTGGGGAACAGAGTGAGACCCCCAGAACACCAGCAACAACAACAAAAAACTCTGTATCAAAGTGTTATATGAGTCACTAATATTGTAAGTACATTTTCAAGATAATCCCTTAAAAGGAATCCTTATAAGCAATAAGAGCTTCTACCTTAGCTGCCAATCAAAATGTAGAATTAGTGTAACATTGCCATATGACCACATACCAATGACTCTTTGTTAAATAGAGTATGTGGAATTCTTAACTTTCAGGCATAAAGAAAATTATAATCTTTGACACCTGTAAAAACATAGTTAGAAATATGTACTGTGTCACATTCCAGAGTTCCCAGTGTTTTGCCACACTGGACACAGAAGAGAAAACTGCAAGGTCTCTACTGGAGTGTCCTTTATTCAGTATCAACCCAGGCCCTAAACTGTCTCATCTGAACAGGCATCCTCTCTTGCCTGTAACATCTCCTCATCCCTTCTCTGGGACCCACAAAAAAATTATTTTCAGAGCTTTCACATTTAAAAGCTATTGAAGAAATGATCTTACTTCATTTTTAATTTGTTGTTGTTTTGATCCAGAAAAACATTGAACTGAATGAGTGAAAAAGGGAGAAGAATGAATGTAGCCTGATGAAGAGTGGGAAGAAGCTAAGCAAACAATTTGTCATGCAGTAGCAGAATCAATAAATATTTTATGTTGATAAACTCAGAAGTGAGCCAATATATGTGAATACATTTATTAAGCCATGAGATACTAGATAGATAACAATATTGTCATCAGTATTTTAAACAGAGCAAAAATGGAAAAGAGACAGAGATTCTTGCTCAGAGTTAGTGCTACTCCCACTGAAGATGTGTTCAAGGCTAGAAGTCAAGCCTAAGTTTCTTGTCTCCGTATGATGCCATAAGTCTTGCTTTCTTTTGAGTTGCTTCATCTATGCTTCCTCCACCCACACTGTATTGATGCTTAGATGATGCCAGTCTCAGTCATATACTTAGTTCAATTTTTGGATCCATGGGTCATAGATAGATTCTTGTAAATCACTGAAATAACTTTATATTTAATTAAAGCTAAAGAAAGACATTTAGATGTACCCTTTTCCAGCAATTGCAAATAAATGATGTTTTCAGATCAGCATCTCAGGAACTCTTGTCAGAGGGCACAAACCAGAAGGTTGAGTTCCAGTTCTTAGTGTACTCTGAGGCTGTGATGGCAAATGAAAGCCCATCAGTTTTTCTCTGACCCTTGGTTTCAGACCATTCCAAAGTCTTGACCATCTGTCTTCTAAGTACACATGCTTGGCTTCCAAGGACACTGATGAGAGAACGGGGATAGTCAGGGAAAATCCACAGTGCCAATTGGGATAAAAATGTAGAAAATCATAAAGCATTCCCTCCATGTGGAGGAGGAGCAGCATCACCTTTCTATGTGCAGGACAATTGATCCCTTTCTTCCCCAAGGTAAGAGAACACAACCATTATGCTGGTGTTTTATCCACGGCTACCCAGCCTCCTACTTCTGACATTATTATTAAAATAAATAATGAAAATGTTCTTGGTCCCAGGAAACTCAGCCTTTAAGAATTTTTCTGCTCTGCAAGTAGCCTTCCTGCCATATGCACAAACAAAGGATTAAAGGGATATGCAGGGCCCCAGAAAGCTCTTCCTAGCTGTCACGGCCCATCCTTAAATGTTAAGAGCTGTTGAATCTCTGCAAAACTTGAAACTTCGAAAACACAGATGAATTGTTCTTAAAGCCCATGTAAAACACAGGCCTGCTGTTGTGAATACTGATGATTTTCCCCAGGTGGAGGACTATTGGGATTGGGGGAGGGGAGTAAGACAAAGGAAAGGAGATTCTCAGAGTCACAACAACAAACTCCTGCATCTCTGAAGAGAGAGTTCCAACCGCCTGAGTTCACTGTGAGGTTCTGAATAGAATTACCTACATGTCAGTCAGTCAAGGTAGTTTAAAATACCTGTGCTTCTAAAGCCAAGGTGTCATTATGGATTTAGCACTACTAGCAGTGTTCCCTTTGTCACACAAGGAGGCAATATGGCTAATTAACGTTCACTAGGGAGCCTGGGATAATGATGCCTTTCTTTTTCTAGAGCCAATTACCCCAAATATTCAGATTACCTACCTAATATTTCATTGAAAGAAGTGTCTGGGATTTTTTTTTTTT
>NW_007138769.1:2168-3144 GCF_000164805.1 Carlito syrichta | reverse complement strand
CTTATCAGTTTGTTATTTGTTTCATTCACAGTATTCTTTGTTACTGCTATCTCAGATATCAGCTCCTTCCTAGTTTATTCTTGTCTCTCCTCAATTCTTTTTAACCTCTCCATTAATGTCTTGCTATCTAGGTTTATAGTTTGGGACAAGTCATTCTGGGGCCTCTTCATTGTTTGCATCCCAAAGTCAGTTTTCTCAGTGTCTGCCCTCCCAGGGGTCTGGGACAGACCCATATTCTTGTTTTGGTTTTTCTTCATTTGTGTAGATTTTTCTCTCTCTTCCCCTTTCCCTCCCCTTCTTTAATTCTATTTTTCAGGGAAGGTGGGGTTGCTTTTGTTTCAGTTGTGCAAACTCCTTTTCTTCCTTATGAGGGTCCTCTGGCTTTGTTCACTTTTGAGGTTGGAGTGTGGCCTGTGGGCTGTACTTTTTGCAGTTTTGAGGTTTAATTGAGGAGGCAGCTGTGACTTAGAATCTGTATGCTGATTCCAGCATCCACCAACAGGTGTATGAGCACACTGGAACCTATTTCCCACTGCTTTGCAATCTGTCTGTGCAGCGGTATTTAGGTTTGGTCCCTGGATCAAAAGGAGGTACAAAGAGAAAATAATGGAGGGAGGGGTCAATAGGAAGTTTGAAAGAGAGGAGAGTGAAAGGGGAAAGAGACATGCATACTGACTAACTGGTGAAAAAGAGACACAAGGCCGGAGAGAAGTGAAAACAACACGTGAGCAAAATTCCCTAAAGAATACTGGCAGCTACACAAAGACAGACCAATAAAATCATGAAACAGTGTAAGTCAGAAAGCAAATAAAAGTGAGCAGAACAAGCAGTCAAAATGATAAAATCAAAAGTCAAAATAAGAGATCAGACTAGCTCTGGAATATTTCCTGAGTGTCTCATGTTTCTTCAGCTCTGATCGCCAGCCTCTCCCCTTTGTTTTTGATGCAGGCAGCTAGATTTACTCACAGTTTGGGTG
>NW_007138769.1:0-898 GCF_000164805.1 Carlito syrichta | reverse complement strand
CCCCCCAAAATCAGAATTTATTTATAAAAAATTGTGTATTTATTCTTACATGTTTAAATTTCAGTCACCTTCAGAGTACTTGCCATTTAATGCAATAAACCTATAAAGACACTTTTTCCCAGCTCAAAACAGTTTTTGAACTCGTCAATTGCTGGGAGCCGGCCATGGAGGCCCACCCGAACTTTAGGGATCAAGGTGGGCCGTGAACCCCGAGACCACCAGGATGCATTCGGGAGCTGTTGACCCCATTCCCTCCTCCCTTTTTCATTTTAGCCAAAAGGATCTCTGCCTATCTCAGCTGAAGGCTCTGTGACTGTGACAGGCATGACTCACTCTAGAAACTCATTGTTCCTGTTTCCCATGAACTGTGGTTTCGGCTTAGGTATTACATATAATTCAAACTCAGGTCACATTGGGAGCCTTCTATACAGTACAAGCTTCTTTATAAGACTTAAAAGTATATTTGTAAAATTAGTATACACATATGGAGAGCTTTTTTCAGCTTTAGATGGCATAGATGATTATCTAGAGTTACCAGAAATGGCCCAGCATGAACTTTGGGCTGGGCCACATTCCTAAGGGCCCAGCATGTACTTTGGACTGGGCTGCATTCTTTTAAACTAGTTTTTAGCTACAGTTAGTGTAGGGTTTTTCTACTTATTATAGAAATTGAATTTATTTTATTCATGGAAAGTACTGTAGAATGGGTTATGCTACGTCTGTGAATTATGCTAGTTCAAACCTGATCAAACATGGTATTTTTAACTTTAGAAATTTCATTGTTTCCATTTTCTACATTTGCAGTTTCGGCTTTAATACAATTTACAGTTTATATTTGTGTTTTATTTTTAGAAGTTTTATTGCTGATGTTCAGCTTTATATATCAGAATTAGGGAAT
>NW_007138768.1:0-6630 GCF_000164805.1 Carlito syrichta | reverse complement strand
ATATGCAGATTCAGCAGAATATGGACATTTTGGGAGATATGCGTGTATTTGTTATTTTTCGGTGCTTAAAATCACACCCATAAGCGATTATACTGATGAATGAAGTCAATTCTGTAGTCGTGAATCCACCTAGCAATGGTTTTGATATTTCTGAATCCATAATGCTAGTGCTCTATTTTCTACTGTTCTTGACCAGTAGGGAGATTTGACTCACTGCTTTTGACCATGAAGAAACTTAAGGTATAAAAAATAGAAAGCTTTGGACCCTAAGACAGAACTTGTCTGCATGATGGTTTCTCATTTATGGCTGAGAGTCCCCATACACCATACAGAAATTTAAACAAAAAAGAATTATTTTTTGCAGTTGCTACTTTGGTACATGCTTATTGGTGGCTATATATTGCTATCAGTTTCTGTTCATTTATCAATTTTTAATAAATTAAGGTTAAGGATCAGATGTCTGCAGTAAATAATGAATAGAATTGAGATAAACAAAACTATGCACTAAATGCAAGAATTTTATTGCAAAAATAAAATTATTTCAGTAATTTTTTGCAGCTCATGATTTGCTGCAGAATGTTAGAAACTATGAGATACCTGATTTACATCTGATGTGCTAGAAGTTTGTTTATTTGTAAAACACAATGAGAATAATAATGAGAGAATGTACCAATCTGCAATGTAAGTTTAGGTCAAATGCTAACCTCCCACCTAAATGCTGAGAGACAATATAACAGATATTTGAGATAAATGTCAATTTTTAGAAACAGAAGAATAGAGTAAAATAGATGTATTAATGTACCCTGAAAAAACATTAAAATATTAATGGCTTTAAATAGTTTGTGATTCCTATATTTAACTAATTTACTTTTACTGTCTTCAGACTAGAAGTAAAATTCACCTACTAAAGGCAGATTTAATTAAGACACAGGTCCTGTGCCAAGTAAAATTTTTCAGCATAATCTTTTACCAAAAATGAAAGGAAAAAATGAGTAGACCAGTAAAATTTGGTCACAAATAAATTTGCAACCATTTGAATCTAAGTAAAATATTCAAACAGAAATAATCTGCAATGGTTAACGTCCTCTGCAAAAGAAACTTGTGAAGTGTTTAGAGTATATTCTGAGTTTTATAGCTATTGATGTTAAAAAGGATCAGATTAAATTCCATTGGTAGCCTTCATTTTCAACTATGGCGATCGCATAATTATATATCCAACAGCTCACAGTTTGGTTATATCTGAGCAGAAAACCTGTTTTAAAAATAAATGCATTAATGAATATTTGTAGAATCTCACTGATTCTTCAAAGAACATGACTCTTTTGACATATATATTTATATAAAGCATGATTTGTGTATTAGAGTATAAGACCGTTTATGTTTGTTTTTGAAAAGTTTTTGAAAAGCTAGCATTACCAGCTTCATACTACAACAAATGACTAACATTATTTTCTTACCTCCATCAAATGTTTACATTTTATAGGTATAATATATATATAACACACTTGTTTTAACAAATATATATTTATATATTAGACAAAATATAAGTATAGTAACAAAAAAGGAAATGCAAAAGGCCCCGACCATCTGAAAATCTGTCCCGCTTCTGAATTCCAGCCCCCAATCCAGCCTACCCCCACATAAGGTAACCAGTTGAATTACTGCTTTCTTTTGTACACTTCCAGATTATTAAATCACACACTCTCACCCTTGGAATTATGAATTTGAAGAAAGCCAACCTGAACTTTGTACTCTTTCTGATTTTCCTCTCACTATTCCTACATCCCACCCACTGGAAGGCAGAATCTTTCTGATCCTTCTAATATGTCAGAAATAGCCTTTAAGTGGCATTTAAATATTTTTAAAATACAAGTTCTCCTTATGTTGCCCAAGTTGGAGTGCAGCAGCCAGTTCAAGTCACGATGTTTTTGCCCTGCAGCCTTTACATCCTGTGCTCAAAAATCCTTCAGCCCCAACATGTGCAACTGTGCATGGCTGTGAATTACATTTTCTTTCTTCCTCAATAGGTATTCAGTCTCTCTTCTTCTCTAGAAAGAATGGCTGCAACTTCTGGGTGAGGAAGAGGGTAAGATGGAGACTGCACTATTTAATATTTTCCAATTTTACTTGCATTGCCCTCAGTTTGAGAAACATCATAGTAATTACTACAGCTATCATCAAGAGGGTACAGAGTACTTTCTGCCTTTATCTAGTGTAAGAATGACAAGGCTGAAAGAACAGAAAGTGGAAACAAACAGCTACGGGCTTATTGCTTGACTTTTTCTATCTGTGTTCCAAGATAGATCAATCCTTAATTGCTAAAGTAATATTCTTTTACTTGTAACTATCGCAAAAGTTAACATGGTAACTTTCACCCCAGAACAATTGAGATGTTTGTAATCTAAAAATTTTTGATTTCCATCAATGTTTCAATGATCAGAACTTACAATTTCATTTAAAATGTTCTTTATTGTTTGCTACTTTGAAATGAAGAGGATATAAGGTGTTTTCTCAATAATAAGCAGAAATAGTGGGTCATTCAATTAGTAGGCCTACTTTAATCATCATAATCATTGTAGAACTGATAGAAAATTATCACATACATGGTGTTTTTATGCTTTAGAAATTTCCAAAAGGGCTTAGCAAGTACTGGCAGCCTGGTTAGGGAAAAAGTCCTTTCTGATATAAATTAAGTGGTCAGTGAATGGTGTTTTTATACTTTAGAAATTTCCAAAAGGGCTTAGCAAGTACTGGCAGCCTGGTTAGAGAAAAAGTCCTTTCTGATATAAATTAAGTGGTCAGTGATTTGCATCCAGGGGTCCTTACTCTAATGGTTGTTGGTGAAAGGCACTATCTCCTGTGTTATATTGTTATAAGAATGAAGTCTGTGTTCCTGGTCACTTCATATTATTTAACAACAAAAAATAGATACAGGTTTTTACTCTAATGTTGGAGATACTTAGCCGTGTAAAGAAAATTGAACTGCTTTTCAAAAACTGGTATTGAGCCATTTTGATCTGGCAATAAAATATAAATCTCACTATATGTTCACCTTTTTAATTGATTTCACAATACATCAATATATCCCACAAGGACTAGTTTTGCTTGATTGTGAAAGTACATTATCAATGTACCTGAGGGCACATATGTGATTATGCACTATCTCAATATATTAAGGAAGGATACATCTATTTTTCAAAAATACAGTTGTGACATTTCAAAATATATTTTCAAATGTTCAGAATATATTTTTTCTAAACTCCACAAACACCAATTCTTTTGAATTAGTCCTAAAAGGTTCTAAGTTGAATCTAATAAAAAGGCAGAAAATACATTATTACCAATGTTTTTATAACCTTTTAGATATTGTATTTATTATACTACTTTTTCAGTTTGACTGCATTCTTTATTCCATTGAAGGGGAATTTTATGTTTTCTCATTTTGCATAGTAGTTTTATTTCATTATGTTGAAAATGTTTGCAACATTAATGCTTATAATAAAATAATAGAGTGTTCAACATGCCTAGAAACATTAAAAATGGTGTTTGAAAATATTTTGTTCTATGATTTCCAACTTTTTGGAATCACTGTACATGTTACAGCTCACACACACACAAATGTTCCCTCTAAATAACAAGCTTATTTACCTACAGATGGAAATGCCCACTTCTCAAAATAACTGCATAATTCTCTTAAAGTATTTAGAGTCATTGAGATTATTGTTTATCTGTCTACCTATAAACCTAACATCTATCAATTCAGAATAGACAACTTTATTACTTTTTTCTGCCTTTAAACTACATAGAATAAGCAAAACCTTGGCCGTGCCATGATGGAATTATTGTTGTGTGACTGATATCCTGTATCCTCAAGTCGACTTCCTAGTAGTGGTACTACACTCAATAAATATGAGTAGTCTTTCTTGGGAACAAGAAAACGCTAGTATTTTAAATGATTGTTTGCTGATTGTAAGACAGTAGCAACTTTAAAAGTTAAGTATGCAGAGTATACGTAAAGATACACAGTTCCATTTATGATAACTACATGCTCTATTGATGAGTTCTTTAAATGTTCAATTTTAAAAATGCAAAAAAATTTAAAAAGTGAATACTTTCTAATTCCTTCTACATGTAATGTAGCAAGTATTTTTTTTTTTTGAGTTGACCCAGACTGGAGCGCAGTGGCCGCTACCGGCCACCGCAGCCTCGACCTGCTGGGCTCCGGCGATCCTTCCGCCTCAGGCTTCCAAGTAGCTGGAATTACAGGCATGCACAACCACACCCAGCTGATTTTTTTGATTTATTGTAGAGATGAGGTCTTGCTGCCCAGGCGGGTCTCGAACCCGCGGGCTCAGGCAATTCACTCACCTCAGCCTCCCAAAGGCGCGGGATTACAGGCTGAGCCACCGAGCTCGGCTTGTAACAAGCATTTTAAAAATTTCTATGCCAAGATTAGGGAAGATCTATATAATACAAGCATAGTACTAATTTGAGACTTAGAGATACATTGTTCTAATAATGGAAAGTGCTTTATATATGTGGCCTCAATTTTTAACATGAAAAAAAATTATAGTGGGACTTTTTCTTATTACCTGAAAAAAATGATTGTTCGTACTTAAGTAAATGTGTAGTTGCCAGTGTAGAAAGTAGTAAACTTCTTTTTAAAAAGTATTTTATACCCTACTTTAAATTAGTTGCACTAAAACTGAAGAGGTCATGCATAGGGAGAATTCTAAATCTCAGAAAGGAACATATATGCACTTTTTTAGACAAAGGAGAAAATGTAGTTTAAAGAAATTGATATATAAATTATGAGTAATTACATAGAACACAAGAATAAATAGGAGATGCCAACAATGAAATTGGTAACATGTAAAAAGTTTTATTTGCTTGTACATTTAACAAAATCCACTGTGAACTTTGGTGATATATATAATTTTGCAGAACACACAGGAAGCTGTCTCCAGTTCCTGAAGAAGCATATCAGTTGATGCAAGTTGAAGTTCATATACATAGCATTTTAATAAAGAGACTTTCAAAACTCAATACCTTCATATACTTGAATTTAAAATGAGGTACATTAAAAGTTGAAAAAATGAATGAAGAATATTTGGAGTATCCAAGTCCTTGACTTGAGTGACATGTGCAAGAAGAATCCAAAAAGGCATAGCAACTCTTATTGGCTGGGCTTTTATTGCTAATTTCCTGCAGCAATTATGATTCAAATTAAAAGTGACATTAATTACTCTTGGATAATTCGAGGGAAATAGGGATGAAAAAAAGGTATTTGCTCTGTACTTCGCACCCTTCTCCTGGTTTTCCTAGTACATGAGAAAGATTTCAATTACTCCATTACTCAGTAGTAATTATGGAAACTCTTCATCTAGGTATAAAGGGACAGAGACATGCTGGTTGGAGATTATTGATGTCTGATAAGACAACCAACTCTTCACTCCATAAATAGAAAGCTTTGTATGGATCAGGGTATAAGCTGTATAGCATGCAAAGAAAATAAAATAGGTTGAATGTAGTACCTCACTGCTTAACAAAATAAATATATTTTATAATCAAAAACAACAGAGGCATAGCAAAAGCTTTGAAAACTCAATTGACATTGAAGTTATCACCCACATAAAATGACACAGAAGTTATGTTCTAAAATAAACTAAAACACAGAAGGGATTCTGAATATTGAATATTAAGTGAAGTAGCTTTCCTTATTGTAATGACAAGTGATCAGTCAACCTCAGGATATCCAAAATTAGTTAGATTCTCCTAAGTGAAAAAGAGGCAGTCTTATTTATTGTGTTATGAGCCTGGCTTCACAAAGTCTTTGTATTTTTGTCGATTTTTAATTCTATCTACTGTCACATAGAACAAACCATTTGAAGCTGAAACAAAAAAGTAGAATAAAATGTGAATACTGGCAAGTTTCATAGAGAATATGGGAATCCTCCAAAAGGCAAGTCATATTAATATTTCCCCAAAATGTAATTAGGACATAAGTCTACCCTCTAGGTTATATTTGTTATCTTTGAGGAAACAGCCTTTTCTTCCCATTCTAACGACCCAGCTTGGAAAATATTTCACAGAAAAACAAAAAAGAAAGAAAGATTCTACTTCTCATTGGTTTTTAGGTAGTTAAATATCCTTAGCTGTGTTCTTCAATAAATAAAAGTCACAACATGGAGACTGAGATTTTAGTTACCCCCAGGACAGAACAGGACTATGATTGGCCTGCATAGCACATCAACTCTTTGTCAGGAACAGAGTTCTTTTTCTGCCTTGTCCTGTTCCTCTTAGAAGGGGTTTCAGTCAGGGAATACAGCTGAAGGAACCATGGCTCTCATGAACCTTGGTTTATCTGGGAAGAATGGACAAAGCTTATTTTAGTAGTCGAATATTTTCTATTTGCATGAGAATGTTCTCTTGACTCTATGTTTTTTCGTAACGCTTCCAGATGTCATTGACCTGGTCTTTCCCATCTTCCTCAGTCCTCTTTCTCTTCTGTTTTTTTTTTTTCTTCCTCTTCAGCCTGTCGAAGGCAAGATGGAAAATACGGCAGCTGAATCCCTCACTGATCCCATGTTCCACATGACTCTTTATCTCCTCCATATTAGGGAAAACCTG
>NW_007138767.1:0-785 GCF_000164805.1 Carlito syrichta | reverse complement strand
TATGTTTTGTTGGGGTTGGATTACCTATGGTGGCATGTATTGTTTCATGCAGTGTATCAGAGACCCGGCTTACATGGTAGGGTGTCCATAATCTTTGTTATTACTATTTCTATTTATCTGAAATGAGAATTTTCAGGAAAGAATCCACTAAATTACATATCCTGAGTTAAGCATTGTCTTCAGACACCTGCCCTTATGGCCTTGGTTCCCAGAGATCTGGTGTCCCAGAGCTCTGGTCTTAGGAGAACTCACAGAATCTGAGCATGAGTAGGAGACTTCAGTGAGATCTCCGGGACTGGCTTTAGACTGCATCTCCCAACATGGGTCACATCTGTTCTCATGGGTGCTTACTGACTCTTAGCACAGTTGTCAATTGGGCTGGTTTGTTGTGATGCCTTTGTCAGTGTTCCCTGCCCCTACAGGGCTGTGACTATGTTTTTATTCTCCAGTCACCACACTCATAACCTATATCAGAATTGCCCGTTTATAAATAAATTTGGACTGGTTTTGTCCTGTCATAATTTGTGTTGTTCTTGAATAAATTCTACCTATTTGGTGGATTTAGAGATGTCATGAAGATCTCCAGTTTTGATTTTTTTTCATATTCCTTTTAATCACATTTCCAATGGAAAGGACTATGCTTTTCTTTCACAAACTTCAGTAAACACATTGGCAAACTCAAGTTTCTGACAAAATAAATCATCCACACACAATTTGTTTTCTCTGTTGAAAAACCTCGATTAAAGACTATAACCAAACTACTACTCCACAAAATATATTTAGTT
>NW_007138766.1:0-8874 GCF_000164805.1 Carlito syrichta | reverse complement strand
CCTGAACTTTGTACTCTTTCTGATTTTCCTCTCACTATTCCTACATCCCACCCACTGGAAGGCAGAATCTTTCTGATCCTTCTAATATGTCAGAAATAGCCTTTAAATGGCATTTAAATATTTTTAAAATACAAGTTCTCCTTATGTTGCCCAAGTTGGAGTGCAGCAGCAAGTTCAAGTCACGATGTTTTTGCCCTGCAGCCTTTACATCCTGTGCTCAACAATCCTTCAGCCCCAACATGTGCAACTGTGCATGGCTGTGAATTACATTTTCTTTCTTCCTCAGTAGGTATTCAGTCTCTCTTCTTCTCTAGAAAGAATGGCTGCAACTTCTGGGTGAGGAAGAGGGTAAGATGGAGACTACACTATTTAATATTTTCCAATTTTACTTGCATTGCACTCAGTTTGAGAAACATCATAGCAATTACTACAGCTATCATCAAGAAGGTACAGAGTACTTACTGCCTTTATCTAGTGTAAGAATGACAAGGCTGAAAGAACAGAAAGTGGAAACAAATAGCTAAGGGCTTATTGTTTGACTTTTTCTATCTATGTTCCAAGATAAGACTTCAATCCTTAATTGCTAAGGTAATATTCTTTTACTTGCAAAAGTTAACATGGTAACTTTCACCACAGAACAATTGAGATGTTTGTAATCTAAAAATTTTTTATTTCCATCAATGTTGCAATGATCAGAACTTACAATTCCATTTAAATATTCTTTATTGTTTGCTACTTTGAAATGAAGAGAATATAAGGTGTTTTCTCAATAATAAGCAGAAATAGTGGGTCATTCAATAAGTAGGCCTACTTTAATCATCATAATCATTGTAGAACTGATAGAAAATTATCGCACACATAGTGTTTTTATGCTTTAGAATTTTCAGAAAGGGCTTAGCAAGTACTGGCAGCCTGGATAGAGAAAAAGTCCTTTCTGATATAAATTAAGTGGTCAATGATTTGTGTCCAGGGGTCCTTACTCTAATGGTTGTTGGTGAAAGGCACTATCTCCTGTGTTATATTGTTATAAGAATGAAGTCTGTGTTCCTGATCACTTCATATTATTTAACAACAAAAAATAGATACAGGTTTTTACTCTAATGTTGGAGATACCCAGCAATGTAAAGAAAAGTGAACTGCTTTTCAAAAACTGGTATTGAGTCATTTTGATCTGGCAATAAAATATAAATCTTACTATATGTTCACCCTTTTAATTGATTTGAGAACACATCCATATATCCCACAAGGACTAGTTTTGCTTGATTGTGAAAGTACATTATCAATGTACCTGAGGGCACATATGCGATCATGCACTATCTCAATATATTAAGGAAGGGTACATCTATTTTTTAAAAATACAGTTGTGACATTTCAAAATATATTTTCAAACGTTCAGAATTTAGTTTTTCTAAACGCCACAAACACCAATTCTTTTGAATTATTCCTAAAAGGTTCTAAGTTGAATCTAATAAAAGGGCAGAAAATACATTATTACCCATGTTTTTATAAACTTTTAGATATTGTATTTATTATACTACTTTTTTCAGTTTGATTGCATTCTTTATTCCATTGAAGGGGAATTTTATGTTTTCTCATTTTGCATAGTGGTTTTACTTCATTATGTTGAAAATGTTTGCAACATTAATGCTTATAATTAAAAAATAGGGTGTTCAGATGCCTTGAAACATTAAAAATGGGGTTTGAAAATATTTTGTTCTATGATTTCCAACTTTTTGGAATCACTGTACAAGTTACAGATCACACACAAAAAAATGTTGCCTCTAAATAACAAGCTTATTTACCTACAGATGAGAATGCCCACTTCTCAAAATAACTGCTTAATTCTCTTAGAGTCATTGAGATTATTGTTTATCTGTCTACCTATCAAGCTAACATCTATCAATTCAGAATAGACAACTTTATTACTTTTTTCTGCTTTTAAACTACATAGAATAAGCAAAACCTTGGCCGTGCCATGATGGAATTATTGTTGGGGTGACTTATATCCTGTATCCTCAAGTGCACTTCCTAGTAGTGGTACTACATTCAATAAATATGAGTAGTCTTTCTTGGGAACAAGAAAATGCTAGTATTTTAAATGATTGTTTGCTGATTGTAAGACAGCAGCAACTTTAGAAGTTAAGTATGCAGAGTATATATAAAGATATACAGTTCCATTTATAACTATATGCTCTATTGATGAGTTCTTTAAATGTTCAATTTAAAAATGCAAAAAAAATTTAAAAAGTGAATACTTTCTAATTCCTTCTACCTGTAATGTAACAAGTATTTTAACAATTTCTATGCCAAGATTAGGGAAGATCTATATAATACAAGCATAGTACTAATTTGAGACTTAGAGATACATTGTTCTAATAATGGAAAGCGCTTTATATATGTGGCATCAATTTTCAACATGAAAAAAATTATAGTGGGACTTTTTCTTATTGCCTGAAAAAATATTTGTTCGTACTTAAGTAAATCTGTAGTTGCCAGTGTAGAAAGTAGTAAACTTCTTTTTAAAAAGTATTTTATACCCTACTTTAAATTAGTTATGCTAAAACTGAAGAGGTCAAGTATAGGGAGAATTCTAAATCTCAGAAAGGAACATATATGCACTTTTTTAGGCAAATGAGAAAATGTAGTTTAAAGAAATTGATAAATAAATTATGAGTAATTACATAGAACACAGAATAATAGGAGATGCCAACATTGAAATTGGTAACATGTAAAAGTTTTATTTGCTTGTACATTTAACAAAATCCACTGTGAACCTTGGTGATGTATATAATTTTGCAGAACACACAGGAAGCTATCTCCAGTTCCTGAGGATGCATATCAGTTGGTGCAAGTTGAAGTTCATATACATAGCATTTTAATAAAGAGACTTTCAAAACTCAATACTTTCATATACTTGAGTTTAAAATGAGGTACATTAACAGTTGAAAAAACGAATGAAGAATATTTGGAGTATCGAAGTCCTTGACTTGAGTGACATGTGCAAGAAGGATCCAAAAGCGTAGCAACTCTTATTGGCTGGGCTTTTATTGCTAATTTCCTGCAGCAATTATGATTCAAATTAAAAGTGACATTAATTACTCTTGGATAATTTGAGGGAAATAGGGATGAAAAAAGGTATTTGCTCTGTACTTCGCACCCTTCTCCTGGTTTTCCTAGTACATGAGAAAGATTTCAGTAACTCCATTTCCCAGTAGTAATTGTGGAAACTCTTCATCTAGGTATAAAGGGAGAGGGACATGCTGGTTGGAGATTATTGATATCTGATAAGACAGCCAACTATTCACTCCATAAATAGAAAGCTTTGTATGGATCAGGGTATAAGCTGTATAGAAAGCAAAGAAAATAAAAAAGGTTGAATGTAGTACCTCACTGCTTAACAAAATAAATATATTTTATAATCAAAAACAACAGAGGCATAGCAAAAGCTTTGAAAACTGAACTGACATTGAAGTTATCACACACATAAAATGACATAGAAGTTATGTTCTAAAATAAACTAAAACACAGAAGAGATTCTGAATATTGAATATTAAGTGAAGTAACTTTCCTTATTGTAATGACAAGTGCTCAGTCAACCTCAGGATATCCAAAATTAGTTAGATTCTCCTAAGTGAAAAAGAGGCAGTCTTATTTTTTTGTGCTATGAGCCTGGCTGCACAAAGTCTTTGCATTTTTGTCGATTTTTAATTCTATCTACTGTCACATAGAACAAACCATTTGAAGCTGAACAAAAAAGTAGAATAAAATGTGAAAACTGGCAAGTTTCATAGAGAATATGGGAATCCTCCAAAAGGCAAGTGATATTAATATTTTCCCAAAAATGCAATTAGGACATAAGTCTACCCTCTATTCCTCCTTTCTAGGTTATACTTGTTATCTTTGAGGAAACAGTCTTTTCTCCCCATTCTAAGGACCCAGCTTGGAAAATATTTCACAGAAAAACAAAAACGAAAGAGAGATTCTACTTCTCATGGGTTTTTAGTTAGTTAAAGATCCTTAGCTGTGTTCTTTAATAAATAAAAGTCACAACATGGAGACTGAGATTTTAGTTACACCCAGGAAAGAACAGGACTATGATTGGCCTGCATAGCACATCAACTCTTTGTCAGGGACAGAGCTCTTTTTCTGCCTTATCCTGTTCCTCTTAGAAGGGGTTTCAGTCAGGGAATACAGCTGAAGGAAGTGTGGCTCTCACGAACCTTGGTTTATCTGGGAAGAATGGACAAAGCTTATTTCAGTAGTTGAATTTTCTTTTAATTAATCAATATTTTTTATTATGGTTTTGTGGGGCACAGTTAAGGGTTAGGTGTACAATTACATTTCATTCAGGCACCCTGTTGATAAGAGGTGTTTTCCCATCCCCAGACAGATATTTGCTACTGTTAATCCCATCCCCCCCCCATAGTTTCCCAGTACCGTCAGTCATTTTCTTATAGTATTACATTGGATGCTCAAGGTCCATTATATGAGTGAGAACATGTGATACTCGGATCTTTGATTCTGTGAGAGGTCAGTCAGTATTATAGACTCTAGTTCCATACAGGTTGCTGCGAAATTCATGATTTTGATCTTTTTTATGGCTGTGTAGTATTCCATCTTGTATATGTACCACATTTTTTTAATCCAGTCCTCTTTTGATGGACAGCATGGTTGTTTCCAGGTTCTTGCTATTGTGAACAACGCTGCGATAAACATACGTGTGCAGGTATCTTTTTTATAGAGTGATTTGTGTTCTTCAGGATATATTCCCAGTAGGGGGATTGCGGGGTCATATGGAAGGTCGATTTTTAGAGCTTTTAGGAATTGCCACACTGCTTTCCACAAAGGTTACACTAGTTTACACTCCCACCAACAGTATAGAAGTGTTCCCTTTTCACCACACCCTCTCCAGCAGCTGTTATTTTTTGAGTTGTTGATAATTGTCATTCTGACTGGAGTTAGGTGGTATCTCAGTGTGGTTTTGATTTGCATCTCCCTGATGATTATGAGGTTGAGCATTTCTTCATATATTTGTGAGAATGTTCTCATGACTGTATGCTTTTTCGTAAAGCTTCCAGATGTCATTGACCTGGTCTTTTCCTTCTTTCTCAGTCCTCTTTCTCTTCTGTTTTTTTTTTCTTCCTCTTCAGCCTGTCGAAGGCAAGATGGAAAATACGGCAGCTGAATCCCTCACTGATCCCATGTTCCACATGACTCTTTAACTCCTCCATATTAGGGAAAACCCGACAGCAGGCCATGCACTTTAAGCCACTCTTCACGCTCTCATGCCTTTCAGGAGTCTTGGCCCTGAGACATTCCTCCAGAAATGGTGGTTCTGCTTTGTCCTCAACCACCTCCAGTTCCTCTTGGGTGTTGTTGTCCAAAATGGACTCAGGGTCAGTGAGGAGGCCTCATTCTGTTGTGTTAGAGATGGGGGATTTTACATGGATCTTCTCCCGATAGGACATAGGTTTTATTTTTATTTTCTTTTGTAGGGACTCCAGTTCTTTTTCTGTCTCAGTGACTCCTCTTTTTAGATGGACCTCCGTATAGTAAATTTTTATGACTCTTTCTTCTTTAATGTCTACTGAGGATTTCAATGATTCTTCAATGATGTCTATTTAATGAGTATACAGTGTATTTCAAGAAGTTGTATGCATTTCCTGGGACATATCTACTGCGTATTTCTGGTCCTGGTGAAAGGGTATGTGATGAGTGTGTGTATGTGTTATCTAGTGTGACAATGTACGTGAAAGAGTACAGGTATGTACTTGTTCTCTGTTTCACTTTGTTCTACTGTGATATAGTAAGTATGCATTAGAGGAAATGCATATGAGCTCTTCAGACGTGCAACTTTATGAAAGGCTAAAGGCATTGTGGGTAAAGTAACATGTGGTGAGAAAAACCACATATGAAAGTGTATTCTCTTAAGGACATGTACGTTTTCTTGTTTGCTCTAGCATAAGGGAGGATAAACATTGTCTGGGTGAAAGGTTGTTAAGTATTTATGAGTTTAGTTTGTAAACAATGAATCAGAGATTGATTGTGTGCAGGAATGAGGGTGGAAGAGCGTACCTATGTAATTTTACTGGAGAAGGGGAAAGGTGAAGAGTGGAGGCATATGTATTTGAGATTAAGTAAAAGGAAAGAGAAATAAGGTCATGTTTGCTATAAAGGAGGATAAATTATGAGTTACCGTCAATCTAAGGAGAAAAGTTCTGACCAAATTTCCATACACTCGTCAGCACTCCTCACTGCCTCCGCACAGCTGCCCCAGTGTTCACATGTTGTACATTAATGCTGAGGAGATTTGTCCTATTCTTGAAGGCTCATTTCTATTGTTTCCCTCCTCAGAGGCTTCAGTCCTAGTTCCGCCTGAAGCCCTCTCCTGTCTTAGGGGGAGCTCTGCTGCTCCTCCTAAGTTCAGATCTCACCATTGGTCTGCCTAACTGTCCTCATCATTTAGGATCTTTCTTGGAGTAGAGATAGAGGATAAATATTCTGAGGTTGACAAACTCTTTTCTGTCGGCTGAGTCTGACCTAGAATTATCACACATGTTTTACGAGCTTCCTCTTCAGCATGATAAATTTCTGGGGAATGATATTTCAGAAAACAGAGATATATCAGGTGAGTGCTCTGTTTATTTAAAACAACAAACAAACAAACAAAAAGATATGCTGAGTGTTTATAATATGGAACTTGCATTCTCAGAAGTTAAGGTGACGTTTTCCCATTCAATCTCTAAAATATAAGTTAAAAGGAAGTTATGAAAATTGTGTGAGGACAGGATGTCAGCAAGATTGGGTATCTTGTATGCGATATTTTTGAAGATGTTTACGAATATTGGAAATTGTGGACCATGACTAAAATACAATGCACAGTCACTAAAAATTAAATGTTATTATTATTATCATTAGCTCAATTCCCCTTATGAGAATTTGTCCAAAAAAAAGAATATTGAAAATATCATATGAAGAATTATGTATGTCTATCTACCTATTTGTTTATATTAATTATTTATGGATAGAGATATAGAAAGATAGGTATAGCTATAAATATGAGCATATGATAAGTGGATTGTTAGCTAGCTAGCTAGCTAACTAGACTGATAAAGCATTTTTAAGGTTCCCTAAACCGGGGATGGTGCTGGAGATAGCAAATGAAGACTTCACACAGTTGCCCAACACTTCTTTTCTGGAAATGTGGAAGCACATTTCTCTTGAATGTTTATCTTTTCTGTTTATATCATGTAGGTGCCTCGTCCAAATAAAATAGCAAAGTGTACTTAGTCAATTACTGCTCATTCAATGCAATGGAGACCCTTGGCAGTTGAGAGAAGGGGTCATTGATGTCAGTGGTGAAGCAAATGAGCTTAATTCCCATTCTAGGGCACCATCCTGCCCCACCTTTTGACTTGCATTCTTGTCCCACGTCTCCTTTACCCCCATACCTCTATGGATGTGCTTGTTAAAAGAGGAGACACAGGTCACGTAGTCAGAGTGGGAGTCTTCAGATGCCTCCTTGTGGTCTTGGGTCAACAACCACTCACAGTTATGGGGATCTTTCCCTATTATTCCTGAGGAAAAGAAGGAAAAGCAGATGTATAAATTTTTTTTGCATTCAAGAGACAATCAAGAAATACGATGTTCAATAACACATACAGCATTTTTCTCATGAACATTATTTATTACCTGTTTAGAGTTCCAAAATCTTGGTATACAGAAATATTTGTTGAAATGATATGTTTTGTTGGGGCTGGATTACCTATGGTGGCATGTGTTGTTTCATGCAGTATATCAGAGACCCGGCTTACATGGTAGGGTGTCCCTAATCTTTGTTATTACTATTTCTATTTATCTAAAATGAGAATTTTCAGGAAAGAATCCACTAAATTACATATCCTGACTTAAGCATTGTCTTCAGACACCTGCCCTTATGGCCTTTGTTCCCAGAGCTCTGATGTCCCAGAGCTCTGGTCTTAGGAGAACTCACAGAATCTGAGCATGAGTAGGAGACTCCAGTGAGATCTCCGGGACTGGTTTTAGACTGCATCCCCAACATGGGCCACATCTGTTCTCATGGGTGCTTACTGACTCTTAGCACAGTTGTCAATTGGGCTGGTTTGTTGTGATGCCTTTGTCAGTGTTCCCTGCCCCTACAGGGCTGCGACTATGTTTTTATTCTCCGGTCACCACACTCATAACTTATATCAGAATTGCCTGTTTATAAATAAATTTGGACTGGTTTTGTCCTGTCATAATTTGTGTTGTTCTTGAATAAATTCTACCTATTTGGTGGATTTAGAGATGTCATGAAGATCTCCAGTTTTGATTTTTTTTCATATTCCTCTTAATCACATTTCCAATGGAAAGGACTATGCTTTTATTTCACAAATTTCAGTAAACACATTGGCAAACTCAAGTTTCTGACAAAATAAATCATCCACACACAATTTGTTTTCTCTGTTTAAAAACCTCGATTAAAGACTATAACCAAACTATTACTCCACAAAATATATTTAGTTTCTCTCTTAGGCTGTTAAAGCGTGTTTGATGTGCCATTTTGGTGCGAACATGTCAAAGTTTATGGTGTGTCACATTTTGGGAGACTATTGTGGTGTCTGTATATGTCTGTGTTTGTCATTTTTTGACAATTTTATGTATTGAGTGTATGGGTTAAGATTGCCATTGTAAGTGAAGTTGTATGAGTGCGATGTGTCTGGGTGTTTGCAGCATAGTTTTGTACATGTTTAGGTATTTCATCTTCCATGCATATCATCTATATGTCATGTGTAATGATGTGCATGCATTTATACAATAGATTTGTGGTTTATATGAAAGACTGTATGCATCTGAGTAATTTTTTAGATTGTA
>NW_007138765.1:0-352 GCF_000164805.1 Carlito syrichta | reverse complement strand
TGGTGTCTGTATATGTCTGTGTTTGTCATTTTTTGACAATTTTATGTATTGAGTGTATGGAGTAAGATTGCCATTGTAAGTGAAGTTGTATGAGTGTCATGTGTCTGGGTGTTTGCAGCATAGTTTTGTACATGTTTAGGTATTTCATTTTCCATGCATATCATCTATATGTCATGTGTAATGATGTGCATGCATTTATACAATAGATTTGTGGTTTATATGAAAGACTGTATGCATCTGAGTAATTTTTTAGATTGTAGAGATGATGAAAGTGTTATAGACAAAACTTGTAACAGATGGATAGAAGAGATCATGTAATCTGTTATGTCAACTGACTAAGGAGTTGGGAAAA
>NW_007138764.1:0-508 GCF_000164805.1 Carlito syrichta | reverse complement strand
TGGCATGTGTAATGATGTGCATGCATTTATACAATAGATTTGTGGTTTATATGAAAGACTACATGCATCTGAGTAATTTGTTTAGGTTGTAGAGATGATGAAAGTGTTATAGACTAAATTTGTAACAGATGGATAGAAGAGATCGTGTAATCTGTTATGTCAACTGACTAAGGAGTTGGGAAAAAGAGATGTCTGAGAAGCAGTTATATGATTGCAATAGCTTCTTGTGTTGTTAATGTGAAATAGAGTTCTACAAGAGGAGATTACTTGTGTGAGTTAGAGATTGTGATGTTGAAAACATGAGGTTAAGAACAAGCAAATTTGAGAAATGCATATGCCGCGAAGTTAGAATGTAAAGGTTTAATGTGTGAGGATGAGATAATGGACATATCTGTGTAAATGACAAAATGGGAGCAGGGAAAGGCAAATGAAATTATGAGGGTTTATAGACATGAACCTGAGAGTATATATGATGTTTAGAATAGTTGGGTGTGGTGTGGTAAAAATT
>NW_007138763.1:0-3797 GCF_000164805.1 Carlito syrichta | reverse complement strand
TCTTCTCCTTACCAGCATTTCCAAAATCTTTAAGAATGGATACCACAAGATTCACCTCTGGAAATATATTAAGAATCACAGAAACAAAGTTCGTAATAATCATCAGATCCTTCAAGATGAAATGATGCTTGACTCTTAGACTGAGATTGCAGCCAAATTTCAGGACGCAGTATTTCCTTTACCGGAGAAAAGATGGAGCTGTCGCACCTCTGGGAGGACGCTCCATCTAATACTCAGCTGACCTTGTGGCATGAGGTGGATTTACAGCACACAGTGAGTGAGGAAGGAGCCAATGACACTGGGAAATAGTGCTGTGTCAAATAAAGTGGGGGAAATGCTGCTCAGTCAGGAACGCAGGAAGAATTTAATAGTCAGCAGACCAGAGAAGAAGTTTATATGACAAGCAGATGTGAAATCTCCTGTGGGAATTCAGCTAGCAGAGACCCAACAAGAAAAAACGGGAGGTGGCTTCTAATGTGAAGTATGTAACAGTGAGCATAACAGGTTAACGCAATTCTACTTAGTCTAGGGAAATTCTCTTGCTGATGTATATTGTGGAAATACTTTCTTCCACTCTTTTTAACTATGCTCTTTTAATTCTTCTAAGGTAAGCTCAAGTCCATGTGCCTGTTTTCCCTAATGACATCAACACTATTCTAAGTGTTATCTACATATTTTTGATTTATACTGTATTCTGGCCTGTGATAAGTCACTTATTTTACATGTTAGCATATGGATGTAGAATGTACACAGATTATTTAATACATGTGCATTGTGTCACACCAATTAGAATATCTACTCCTATGAGAAGCAACATTGGGCAAGTAATTACAATTCTTTTGATCCTAATAATTCTGAAAAGCTACGCCATGAACTTATCATCTAACACTCAGTAAAATTGGATATTGCTGGATATACTGAGAGGCAGAGGCAATCTGTCAGCTCTGAATGAAGCATTAAGTAAAAATAATCCTTGTGAGCTTGGAATAAACACAGTAGAACTAATGTTTTTTTTTTGTTTTTTGGGTTTTTTTTAACCTATATTTAAAAGTTTGGTTAACAATACAAAAAGGGTAAAAAGTAGAAGGAAATAAAAATTAAAAACACAGAAAGCCATGATACTATGTGAGGTAAATGAAAACAACCTCTTCAGCTTCTGCGCCAAGAATATGTGGTCCAAATCTCAGAGGTTATTTTTTTTTCTCCTGTGGTGGTAGACACATGTTTTAAACGTCTACCCAAACACAGTCCCATACAACAAAGTTTCCTGGTAAGAAGTAGGCAGATTTAGGAATAGGAATTTCACATGATCCAATAAACTGCCCATTAAAAAAAATACTTTTACCAAGCTACAAATTGACTTTATGGTAAAATTTTATTCCCTATGGTAAAAGTCAAAACCAGGAGATAATCCAATTAAGCTCCTAGTTTTAGCATGATAACAAATTTAATGACCTGAGTTTTAATTTTTAAAAGAAAAATATACTGGTTTCTGGCAAAGAAACTTAAATTCTAGTGTTTTTTCCCCCTAGTATAATTTATGATTTTTTGAATCAGCTCTACCTTTACCATGAATTTGCACATTATATGAACATCCTTAGTTAACTTTTTTACTTTTACAAATTTATACTATCCCCTTTAATTTATTCCAAGGGCCCTATGTTTCTACCATCTCCAGAAGCAAACATATACTACTCACTATAACTTTTCTAATGAAACAGATCACTCGAGACCTATGTCTTCTCTCATCTCCTTTGCACCTTTATTCTTAACTAAATGCTCAGGCACAGCACAACAAATCTAGTTCCTCTTGTCCATCTATCTTACATACAAGAACAAGCCTTGCTATGATTTGCTCCGCTTCATCTAAAAATTGTTATTAATTTGTATTTCAAGTTCACTTGTGAAAGTGATTCCAATCAATTCCTTCTTGGGTTTTTATCAATTGCATTGAATTTTCATAGAAGTATTTGGTTTTAGCTTTCTAACAGTTCTGTACGGCAGATATGGAGTATTAAGAGTAGAATGTATCGGAGTTATGTAAAGTACTGTAGAGTGACAAATTAAGGACTATGAACATTTGCAATTAAAAAAATTGAGTCTGGCTTGGTGGCTTGTGCTTATAGTCCCAGCTACTTGGAAGGCTGAGACAGAGGATCTCTTGAGCCCAGGAGTCCTTGTCTAGCTTGAGCAACATAGTAAGACCCCACCTCAAAAAAATATTTAAAAATTCAGTCTCTTTGACAGTGCAATTGAATTGAGATGGGTCAAAAATTCTCTCATAAATTCTAAATATGAAGACATACATTCAAATTATATTTTATGCAAACCACTTTAAGAAAAAAAATTTATTTATGAAAAAATGACTTCCAAAGTAAATGCTTTATTATAAAAATAGAAAGTAATTTTTAGAAAATATTTATTACATTTGTTTTGATTTAAAATAGGATGGTGGTTGCATTTACTTTATCTTCCCTATTGGGTTTTTCTTAAGGCTATCTATATAATAGTTTGCCAAGAGGCAAAAAAAAAAAAAGTAAAAATTTATAATATGTTTTATGACTAAAAGCTCTAAGACTCTGAAGCACAAGGAATCTCTAAGACTCCTGGGAGGCACAAGCATCCTTATTTTTGTGGTTAAATGGAAGTATGTGCTGCTTCCCAGAACACAAAGCAATAGAATCTATGATTCTTACTACCTTTCTCTGGAGCATTTTAACTGACTCCCCACAAATCTTCCACCAGTTATCGGGAGCACACAAAACAATTCCATGGGTATCAGGTAAATTCATCACTTCATTTTCTGTTTGTTGGGATTAAGTATTTGTCATTTAATCTACAATATTACCAAAAATATGTGCAGCAAAGAATCTATTGAAGTTCTACTGAAGTTCAAAAAAGCAACTGCTACCTCCATGGCAAACACATAAATAAATATAGTGAAAAGATTAAACCCAATTTTTCATGGACAGAAGACTGGATAAGCAAAATGTGCTCTAGATATACAATGGAATATTTTTCAATGTTAAAAATTAAAGAAATTCTAACATATTCTATGACTTAGATGAATATTGAGGATATTATTTAAATGAAATACGTCATTCATGAAGATGAATACTGTATGATTTCACTTATACGAGGTCGCTAGAGTAGTCAAATGCATAGAGACAGAAAGTAGGATAGTGATTGCCAGAGGCTCAAGGGAGAAGACAATGGGGAGTTATTGGTCAATAGATTCACTGTGTCAGTTTCACCACCTGAAAAGATTACTTTGGATGGATGGTGATGATATGGTAGCAAACTAATGTACTTCATGTCACTGAAGTGTGCAGTTAAAAACACTTAAAGTTGTGAATTTTATGTGATGCAAAATTTATTTTTAAAAAATTGAACAGAGCAAAAAATTACCATTCTTTTAAAAATATTGAAAAGAACAAAAATAAGCATAAAAATAAATATGATGAACTCCTCAAAAGCATCAATCCATTTAAGATCGATTTTTGGTGTTATAGAGGGATGAGGCTGAATTTGTTTTGCTACTATGCTCTTGGATTCTCAGGGCCTCAATGAAAAGGGAGAACATATATATTTATTATTTTTATTCTGACATTTAAAGGAGAAAAGGTTCAGCAATTTATTTTTCTAGGTAAAGTTTACAAGATATATTGATTATAACGTGCTCTATTGGGTAATTGGATGACCAGGTATGCTGTATGTAAACTACTCCTGCTCTGTTTGAAAATGGATCAATTGTTTCAAGTCCCAAACCAACAACTATGGTTGCAACACAGATGCTG
>NW_007138762.1:0-756 GCF_000164805.1 Carlito syrichta | reverse complement strand
TGAAATTCACTTTCTTAAAGACCAAAGCGCAGAGGTGAAAACAGACAAGAGTGTTAATGGCAAATCTTTCAATGTACTTTGTGTAACCTTCTGCAAAATCTCTTAAATTATTTGGGCATCAGGTTCTTCATCTTTAAAGACTTGAGCAAATCATTTCTGAATTTTATTCTGACCTTTGATCTCTTAACTATTCCTGTTTTTTTTGTGATTGATGAAACCACTTTTCCTCAGAATCTCACTTGGAGAAAAACAGTGCTTGTGTTACCCTTCTAAAGGTTGAGCTGTGGGTTTAGCTACGGACCATCAAGAAAACATTACTATGTTAATATCTCATTGACCTAGGAATTTTAATTCAAATGTATATCATTTTTCCCATAATTTCTGGAAAGACAAACCTTGAACAATATAAACTTAATTAATTATTTTCCCACATAAGAGGACTATTAAAACATAGTTTTCACTTTTAAATCATCATTATATTTATAACATAATATTGTTTTCTTGTTATTTTTTATTTTTATTTTTATTTTTTTTAGTTAAAGCCTCATACTGTTACTCAGGAATGTAGTGACATGATCATGGCTCACTGCAGCCTCGACCTCCTGGTCTCGGGTTATAATCCTCCTCAGTCTCCCAAATATCTGGGACTACAATCATTCACCACTACACCTGGCTAATATTTTAAATATTTTGGTAGAGACAAAGTCTCGCTATATTGCCCAGGCTGGTCTCAAACTCCTGGGCTCAAGTAATCCG
>NW_007138761.1:0-734 GCF_000164805.1 Carlito syrichta | reverse complement strand
CCATCAAGAAAACATTACTATGTTAATAATATCTCATTGACCTAGGAATTTTAATTCAAATGTATATCATTTTTCCCATAATTTCTGGAAAGACAAACCTTGAACAATATAAACTTAATTAATTCTTTTCCCACATAAGAGGACTATTAAAGCATAGTTTTCACTTTTAAATCATCATTATATTTATAACATAATATTGTTTTCTTGTTATTTTTTATTTTTATTTTTATTTTTTTTAGTTAAAGCCTCATACTGTTACTCAGGAGTGTAGTGACATGATCATGGCTCACTGCAGCCTCGACCTCCTGGTCTCGGATTATAATCCTCCTCAGTCTCCCAAATATCTGGGACTACAATCATTCACCACTACACCTGGCTAATATTTAAAATTTTTTGGTAGAGACAAAGTCTCGCTATATTGCCCAGGCTGATCTCAAACTCCTGGGCTCAAGTAATCCTTCTGCCTTGCTCTGCCTAAGTGCTGGGAGTCATGAACCACTGTGTTCAGCCATGTTTATCATTTACAATACCCATGTGACCATTAATTGGAAGAAACAGCAAAGATATTTCTAAATGCATAGAGAAAAGTGCTGTCTTTCAGAACAGTTTTTCCAAACATACAGCCTCATTTTAAAAATGGTGTAGTTGAATCCCACTTAACCTCTGCCCTTACAGCTGTATTAAATTCCCCTTAAATTGGGAAGATGTCCTACTACAACTGAAAACCAAATATT
>NW_007138760.1:0-4604 GCF_000164805.1 Carlito syrichta | reverse complement strand
AACAATCCGCCCTCCTATAAAAATATCCTTAACCTTCATGACTTTCAATAAAATGTTAAATTCCCAGGGTCTTTTAAGAGTTTATCAGAAGGCAAAATAAGAATAAAACAAAGATACAATGCTTACATTGTGATAACATTTAACATGAAGTACTCTTGCTGCACATAGAGGTATAAAAGATAAGATCAGGTCAGGGGATAGTAGGTGGTCCTTATTCATCACTCATGAAGGTTCATTTGTGTCTAGACAATTGCTTAAACATTCAGCTTAATAAATACCATGAATCCTTTATGGCCTATGATTATGGACAATTCAATCATAGTTTTCAGTCCAGCATCTAGGGGTAGCTAATACAGAGTACACAAACCATGGCCTGTAGACCAAACTCAGTCCACTGTCTGTCTTTATATAGTTTAATTAAAACACAGTCAAGTCCATATTTTACTATTGTCTATGACTGCCTTCATACTATATTGGCAGGGTAGAGTAGTTGCAACAGAGATCATATGGCCTGAAAAGTTTCTGTAACCATAGAGCCCTTTACAGAACATTTGTCCAGCCAGATATAGCATATTAATTCAGGATACTTTCATTGTGGTGCATGTAAATTGCAAGAGTTATTTGAATAGTTACAGTTTTATAAAGGGTCCTTCATACGTCAGTAGAAATAATTCACTTCTCTTCTGTTTCATAAATTATTTTGCCTTTAAAATTAGGATTATATGCATTTCAACAACCCACAACATGATTACAAACTTAATAAAAGGAAATAAATAATAACAAGTATAATATTTATTTGTTCCCAGGAGCTCAAACAGTGGAAGATAACCTACACACTAAACCTACACAAATCTGGTCTTACATATGTAGACCATGTTAAAGTATATTCATTTTCCCTTCACAGTGCCAAGAGATAGTCAGAATTAATCCTGTCTTTAGAATACTAAAGATGATGGCTAGATAGGTTTAAAGACTTGCGAACGATGTAACATGTGCTACTAGGTATCACATGTTTTGACACTTAATGAAATTTGTCTATTTAATATTAATTGTTAGTAACATGAAAAGGTTTACATTAAATTTTGAGTATGCCATTTGTGATGTCTCTCTTTATCAAACTTTTCTATTGGCAAAACATCTACCTTCTTGAGGGTTTTGAGTGACTTACATATGAAATGAACGACAGTATTGTCTTTAATCATGCCAGCGTTTATCTGCATTAGTGCATACCAAGGAAAATACTATTTCAATAATGCTTTCTAGACCTACACTGCTCAACTAGAAAGTCTCAAAATATATTCTGAATAAGAGGGAAGTGTTGCAGCAAAGTAAAGACTAGTACAACATAAATGAAGCATCCCTTGCTTCAAAATTTAAGGGGAAGCCGAAAGCTTGACAACGAAGATAAATAATATTTTAGAGTAATTTTTTTGAAATCATAACTGATGAAATACAAATCAATGCAAAACAAAATGTCAAAATTTTAAATTAAGAAAGTCAAAATAAAAATCAGTAATATTAATCTTGTTTTGAATTAATTTTTATTTTCGCTATTTCCTTAAATTTTGCACCTAGAGGCAAGTGTGTCTCTTACCTCATTTCAGTCTCAGTCTTGTTCTTCATTCAGCTAACTAAAAGTTCATCAAATAGTAAGTTGAGAACTTTTGGCAATTTTGTCAATCAACAGCACCTACAACTGATAATTGGCAATACTAATTTAAGAGAGGATAGTCTGTCTTCATATTTTTCCATCCACTCCTATTTTGTTTCCCTTGACATTATTTTCATCAACACAAAGATATACAAATCTGTTCTTGCCCCTTATATTCAAGGATAAATAAAGGACTGATCTCTGCTCTTATACATAGGTTGTTAGCCCTATGCTATCAGGCTACCAAAAAATTGAAATTAAAATAAAAAATAATTAGTCTAAGAACAAGGAAAGCTCAAAAGACACAAATAATTTATTGAAGCCCTTTCCCCTTATATGACAATATTTGAGACAGGGGCCTTCGGTTATAAAATGTAAATGAGGCCATAAAGATTGAAGTCCAAATCTAATAAAACTTGTGTCCTTTTAAAATAGAAGGAGACATCATAGATCTCTCTCTCTCTCTCACTCTCTGCTATGGGAAGACACAGCAATAAAGTAGCCCTCTGCAAACCAAGAAGAGAGTCTTTACCAAAAGTTGACCTTGCTGATAATCTTGATCTTGGACTTCCTAGTCTCCAGAATGATGAGACAATAAATTTCTTTTGTTTAAGTCACCCAGTCTGTGGTACTTTGCTATGGCAGCTCATTCAGACGGAAACAGTACCCCATCTCTCAGTTTCTGTGAGAGGATAGGAGCCTCATTTCTTTAACTGACAGTTTGCAAAACAAAGACAGCTTAATCACATTGACCAACTTCCCTTTTAATCTTCACTACTTTTCCACTAGCTCACCCTAGTGTCAAAAATCCTTCCACCTTTTGTTTGAGTCAAGGAACTCAATTTCGCCTTTATTACAGTAATTTTGAAGAGTCTTCCTTACCTGTTTAACTCAGTTCAGTGTAATTTTTCTTTGACAAGTTTATTACTCACTGGCAATTTGTTTTTTTTGCAATCTGTTTACAATATGCATTTTTAAAACAAAAGCATGATTAGTTTAAATACATATGAAATATTGTTAATAAATATTGAGCCAATACAATATTTTTTTGTGTATAATTCTTTGTGTATTCTATAAAGATAATTCTCTATTTAAGCACAACACTGATTTCTGACTCTTTTGTTGAATTTTTCTCATTTAGGCATTTCACTTTTTTAAATATTTGGGTTACTTTATGCTATGTTATGATTATAGTAAACACAGTCACTCAAGAATTAATAAAGCAATGTTTTCTGCTTTCCAGCAAAATATTTGTTAAGTAATAGAGTCAATTTTTTTCCCACATAGGATCACAGTATGGCAACCAAAGTTTTCCCGGATGATTCCTATTTTAAGATGAAGGCCCAGGGTTCCAGAAAGCTGTCAGTCTCTAGTTTAATAAATTTGCTTTCTACCTTTGATTTTCTCTAAGACCAGTTATTTACCAGGTTATAAGAACACAGCCATCTGCAAATGATCAATACGTTCTCTGCAGGGCTGATAACGCTATAAAAAGTAAGTAACAAAGAAGTGAAAGAAAATGAAAGAAAGAAAAGAAAATATAGAACACTTTCCTATGTCTACTACTCCATGAAAGAAACTATGATTCTTAACATATTTATTTACAATTATTGAGTAAATTTACACAGCTAGTGCATCTGTTTTCAATACAAATATAAAAATGGCTATTTTTACTATATTTTCAAGTTTGCTTATCCTTGATTGAATACAAAGATGCACCAATATTATGTGAGTGATACTAAGGTATTTCAGAAAAAAGATAAATGCTTCAAAGCAAAAGCAACTCAATATATTCACTATGCACAAAAGAAACATGAAAGACATGTTTAATAGTGTAACCAATCACTGAAAAACCTGCAAATGTAAAAGTGTTTGAGTTATTGCTTCTGTGAGTACCCCTAACATTTTAATTAACTTTCAAATGCATAATAATGACATTTAGAGAAAATTACCATACTTAGAGACAGATTTTGACTGGGCTGGGTGGCCTCAGCCTGTAATCCCAGCACTTTGGGAGACCGAGGTGAGTGGATTACCTGAGTCCGCGGGTTCTAGACCCACCTGGGCAACTTGGCGAGACCTCATCACTACGATAAAAATCGAAAATTAGTCGGTCGTGGTAGCGCGCGCCTGTAGTTCTGTCTACTTGGAAGGCTGAGGCAGAATGATCGCCGGAGCCCAGCAAGTAGAGGCTGCAGTGGCCGGGAGCGGCCACTGCACTCCAGTCTGGGTGACAGAGTGAGACTCCACTGAGCAAAAATGTTACAGATGTGTAAGTTTAAAAGTGGTTACTACCAATTATTCAGATGCATATTACTCTTTGGTGAAAAGATGATATTTGTTTATTTATATCTATACTATTTGATACAGTGAGTAGTTTTAGAATGCATACACTTTTATTTATTTGTTTATTTATTTTTGAGTTGGTGTCTCACTCTGTCGCCCAGACAGGAGTGCAGTGGCCGCTCCCGGCCACCACAGCCTCGACCTGCTGGGCTCCGGTGATCCTTCCGACTCAGCCTTCCGAGTAGCCGGAATTATAGGCATGCGCTACCATGCCTGGCTGATTTTTGATTTATTGTAGAGATGAGGTCTTGCTGCCCAGGCGGGTCTCGAATTCGCGGGCTCAGGTAATCCACTCACCTCAGCCTCCCAAAGGCGCAGGGTTACAGGCTAAGCCACCGAGCCCGGAGACACTTTTCTAATCTTATATTTTCTTCAAATTATCAGTAATCACTGACAACAAAGTCTTACTTACTTTTATACCATTTCATCATCTGATAAATTTATGAAAACTATGGATAATATTGTCAAGAATGAAGTATACAGAGGTGATTTCCTTTCTTCATATCTCATTATGCTCAAAGCATCTGACTTCATTCCAGCTTGTACTTTGATCTAGTTTCCTAGTTATCCTACTTTATGGACATCAGAAATTCTTAGAAGACTGCTT
>NW_007138759.1:0-2882 GCF_000164805.1 Carlito syrichta | reverse complement strand
TTTATTGTAGAGATGAGGTCTTGCTGCCCAGGCGGGTCTCGAATTCGTGGGCTCAGGTAATCCACTCACCTCAGCCTCCCAAAGGCGCAGGGTTACAGGCTAAGCCACCGAGCCCGGAGACACTTTTCTAATCTTATATTTTCTTCAAATTATCAGTAATCACTGACAACAAAGTCTTACTTACTTTTATACCATTTCATCATCTGATAAATTTATGAAAACTATGGATAATATTGTCAAGAATGAAGTATACAGAGGTGATTTCCTTTCTTCATATCTCATTATGCTCAAAGCATCTGACTTCATTCCAGCTTGTACTTTGATCTAGTTTCCTAGTTATCCTACTTTATGGACATCAGAAATTCTTAGAAGACTGCTTACATGCAGATGTCTTGGCCCAATCCCTGGAAATTCTGATTCAACAATCTAAGGTATCCTTGTTGACTTTCAGCAAAGTCATCTTAATTAGCTAGACAGTTCTTGATAGTCTGGGTGATTTTAAATGATGTAAAATATCAAGTTTTATTCTAGTTAGAAAAAGGAAAACAAACTCCAAAGAAAAGCTTCTTAGATCAAAAAAGCACAAAGGACATCATATCACCAACCTTTTCACTATAGATCTCTAACTCATGGCTCTGTTGTTTCACTTACAGTTTTTTATGGACTCTCATAGGCTTCTGATTTCAGAAAGAGAAATTAACTCTGAAAAAAATGAGGTGATGAGGCAGTGACTCAGTCCTATGGTAAGAGCTAGATGGTGCTAAGAAGCATATGGAAATTTTACCAAACACTAGCTCCTGAATACCAACCAAGTGTCAACCCCTGTGCTGGGCATGTTGCATCAAAAAAGTGAATCAGATCTGGGTTTAAACAGAACATGAAATATGATATTGCAAAATCTGTGTTTTTACACACCACTGAGATCACAACTGCTTATATTCTCTCCTTCTTTCAAGGTTAACTTTGATGCTTTTATGGACATAATTTTCTTGTTGTTGTTGGAGGGAGAAATGGGAAACTGGCCTAAGATAGTGAAGGGTTTTCCACAGTCTGCCTTCTGTCATCAGTCCAGCTATACACCTGCATAACCCTAGGAAAGTAATTGGCTTCACTGGCAAAATTGTTGATACACTAAGAAGTCTCCTGTTAACCCTCCAAAATCACTTATATTTTTATTTTCTGTAGTAACAATCTTCTCTTCTTCCCACTCTAGAAGCTTTTTCTTTTTACTATTTGAACTATGTTTGCATTCTGAAGGAAAAAAAAAAGTCAAAACAGTAAAAGTTACTGAAAGAAAAGCTGTTGAACAACATGTATGAATTTTATTATATTGAGCATGGATAAGTTATAGTAGCCATCATCTTTTTTCTTCTTTCCTATGACTCTTTCTATTGCTGCTAGACTATTTAGTTAGATTTGTAATGTTAATAAGAAGTAACTTATCTTAAAAAAGAATGGAGAAATAATTTGCTGCTTTGCAATAGTGACAGCTAAGAAAAATGATTTACAAAACAAATACAAACACAAATAGACAGGATTTACTCAAATTGTATCACTTAAGCCACATCACTGAAGCAAACACTCATTGTTGTCCTATACATTTTGTGTCTGAAATAAACTTGTGAGACCAGTAAACCTTTGGGATTAATTTCAAATCTTAAGATTTAAAAAAATTGTAATTATTCATTCAGTTTTGCATTTTAATGAAACTTTTTATATGATTTGAGTTATTAAGATAGACCCTCAACTTGTAAACCTCAAAATAAAAAGTAGAATCTCCATATTTTTCTCTATCACAGGACTTGTATATTTCTCTAACTTTAAAGAGTAAAATCCATCATAAAGAAAACTGCTGTCATGATCAAAATGAAAAATCATAATTCATAAACATAAGAATTTTGAAGTAAAATATTTTTAAATATCTAAGCTTCTTATCCAACACACATAATCTAATTAAGCACCTTAAAGGCATTTAATGAGTATGGGTTGGCTAATTGATGCATATTAACCTGTAATCTAACATTTTTAGTGCCACTTCTGATGGAATTCACGAAATTTATTATGTGCTTCAACATATGCAAGAAAGAAACCTCCCAAGTGAATATCACTAACCACAGAGAGAAGAGTACACTCTGTTCCATTATATTGTAAAACCCACATATTTAAGTGAAACAGAATCCCTCTCCTCTCAACCACTGAATTTTATCATTCCATTGGAAATATCTCCTCGTGGAGAAGATTTCTTTATGCTCCTAAGGAAATAAATGTTGAAGTGAAGAAATCATGTAATATGATATTCAAATGTTAAAAATCTGATAGATGGAAGACTGAGGCGGAAGGATCGCCGGAGCCCAGCAAGTCGAGGCTGCGGTGGCCGGGAGCGGCCACTGCACTCCAGTCTGGGCGACAGAGTGAGACTCCAACTCAAAAAAAAAAAAAAAAAAAATCTGATAGAATGAAAATATTAAAAGAGAGCTTTCTCTACTGCAATTATAACTTTCGAACAGATCTTAGGAGAATATTCCTTAGTTGCTTTAGCAAGGAATCTCATTTTCTTTAGCTATCTACCATATAAAATTACTGATGACAACATTTTGTCCTTTCTGTATGCTCCCTTTCACTGTATTTTGGTAGTATCTTTCAACAAGATACAGTGAAGCTTTGGATTTATGCATTGAATTAGTAGCTAATAATGGAAGGGTAAAAGTGTTTGCAAGTATGATAAAGCTGTGGCTACTGGTGAGAATCTAAACCTAACAGCCAATTTAAGAGTTAAGCCAATATAGACATTGTAGCTCCTTATTTAAAGACAGTGTAAAATGAAAGTCAGTAAAATGAAACAAAACAGAACAAAAACACAACAAAGCAAATAAAATGATTGG
>NW_007138758.1:0-8360 GCF_000164805.1 Carlito syrichta | reverse complement strand
CCTGAATACCAACCAAGTGTCAACCCCTGTGCTGGGCATGTTGCATCAAAAAAGTGAATCAGATCTGGGTTTAAACAGAACATGAAATATGATATTGCAAAATCTGTGTTTTTACACACCACTGAGATCACAACTGCTTATATTCTCTCCTTCTTTCAAGGTTAACTTTGATGCTTTTATGGACATAATTTTCTTGTTGTTGTTGGAGGGAGAAATGGGAAACTGGCCTAAGATAGTGAAGGGTTTTCCACAGTCTGCCTTCTGTCATCAGTCCAGCTATACACCTGCATAACCCTAGGAAAGTAATTGGCTTCACTGGCAAAATTGTTGATACACTAAGAAGTCTCCTGTTAACCCTCCAAAATCACTTATATTTTTATTTTCTGTAGTAACAATCTTCTCTTCTTCCCACTCTAGAAGCTTTTTCTTTTTACTATTTGAACTATGTTTGCATTCTGAAGGAAAAAAAAAAGTCAAAACAGTAAAAGTTACTGAAAGAAAAGCTGTTGAACAACATGTATGAATTTTATTATATTGAGCATGGATAAGTTATAGTAGCCATCATCTTTTTTCTTCTTTCCTATGACTCTTTCTATTGCTGCTAGACTATTTAGTTAGATTTGTAATGTTAATAAGAAGTAACTTATCTTAAAAAAGAATGGAGAAATAATTTGCTGCTTTGCATAGTGACAGCTAAGAAAAATGATTTACAAACAAATACAAACACAAATAGACAGGATTTACTCAAATTGTATCACTTAAGCCACATCACTGAAGCAAACACTCATTGTTGTCCTATACATTTTGTGTCTGAAATAAACTTGTGAGACCAGTAAACCTTTGGGATTAATTTCAAATCTTAAGATTTAAAAAAATTGTAATTATTCATTCAGTTTTGCATTTTAATGAAACTTTTTATATGATTTGAGTTATTAAGATAGACCCTCAACTTGTAAACCTCAAAATAAAAAGTAGAATCTCCATATTTTTCTCTATCACAGGACTTGTATATTTCTCTAACTTTAAAGAGTAAAATCCATCATAAAGAAAACTGCTGTCATGATCAAAATGAAAAATCATAATTCATAAACATAAGAATTTTGAAGTAAAATATTTTTAAATATCTAAGCTTCTTATCCAACACACATAATCTAATTAAGCACCTTAAAGGCATTTAATGAGTATGGGTTGGCTAATTGATGCATATTAACCTGTAATCTAACATTTTTAGTGCCACTTCTGATGGAATTCACGAAATTTATTATGTGCTTCAACATATGCAAGAAAGAAACCTCCCAAGTGAATATCACTAACCACAGAGAGAAGAGTACACTCTGTTCCATTATATTGTAAAACCCACATATTTAAGTGAAACAGAATCCCTCTCCTCTCAACCACTGAATTTTATCATTCCATTGGAAATATCTCCTCGTGGAGAAGATTTCTTTATGCTCCTAAGGAAATAAATGTTGAAGTGAAGAAATCATGTAATATGATATTCAAATGTTAAAAATCTGATAGATGGAAGACTGAGGCGGAAGGATCGCCGGAGCCCAGCAAGTCGAGGCTGCGGTGGCCGGGAGCGGCCACTGCACTCCAGTCTGGGCGACAGAGTGAGACTCCAACTCAAAAAAAAAAAAAAAAAAAATCTGATAGAATGAAAATATTAAAAGAGAGCTTTCTCTACTGCAATTATAACTTTCGAACAGATCTAAGAGAATATTCCTTAGTTGCTTTAGCAAGGAATCTCATTTTCTTTAGCTATCTACCATATAAAATTACTGATGACAACATTTTGTCCTTTCTGTATGCTCCCTTTCACTGTATTTTGGTAGTATCTTTCAACAAGATACAGTGAAACTTTGGATTTATGCATTGAATTAGTAGCTAATAATGGAAGGGTAAAAGTGTTTGCAAGTATGATAAAGCTGTGGCTACTGGTGAGAATCTAAACCTAACAGCCAATTTAAGAGTTAGGCCAATATAGACATTGTAGCTCCTTATTTGAAGACAGTGTAAAATGAAAGTCAGTAAAATGAAACAAAACAGAACAAAAACACAACAAAGCAAATAAAATGATTGGAATAACAACAGACAAAATTATGAATGTGTAATGGTTTGAAACAATGCACTTCAATGAGGTCATGGCGGTACCATTTAATTAAATGTCACTGTGATCTTGGACTGCCCATATCACTATATAAGTTGCTCCCTCGTCCATAAAAGGAGGAGTCTGGATCAATGGTCTCTAAGTTATTGTCCAGCCCTAATAATCTTCATACTCATCTGACAAATAATAACTTTGGTAGGGGCTGTGAGAGCATAATTTTGTTAATTGAATCTGATTAAATACTTTCCAGTATTACTGGAAAGAATAAGTTGTCAGGGTTCAGCTAACAACATACGTAATAAAAAAGGAAATAAAAAATAATATTGTTGAAGTGGTAGCATAATATAACCAATTCACATATTTAGGGACTGATTCAATTGAATCTGTATAAAAACACACAACCTGGTAGATTTCTAAATAGAAAAATAAAATATAAAATTTTCTAGAAATTTCTCCAAGACCAATTATTTAATTTAGGGAGTAGGAAACTGATGTCCAGAAGAGCAAATAACTTTCTGAGGGCATGCAAAGCTAATGGCACAGTCACACTTTATATCCTGGACTTTTTGATTTCTTAAAATTATATACTTTTTTCTACTTTATTGTGATAAATGTAATTTCTTCTAAAAAAAGAAATATGGGAGATGATCCTAATTCTGTGTTCTAAATTTCTTAACTAAAAGTTATTGTGTATAAGGTATACCATAAATCGCTCATTAAATATGCATAACTAAAACTCTTTAAATAACTCTACCACTTAAAATAAACTAATTGAAGCATGTACTTACCCCTTTTCCCTCCTAAAATTATAATGGAAAGATTAATTTTACAAAATTATAAGCCATAAGGACATACAGGATATAAAATTTATAAAAATAGAGTTTTGGAAACTAAGAGAAAAAAACAAAGCAGGTATAGGAGAATTAGATATCTTAGACCTAGAAAGCAAAACACTAAATTGCCAAGGAAGAATTCTAGAAGTAAACTAAATTAACAAGAAATAATCACAGAAAAATTAAATAATTGAAAGGTGCAAGCTGGACTCGGTGACTCAGCCTGTAATCCCAGTGTTTGGAGAGGCTGAGGTGAGTGGATTGCCTGAGACTGCGGGTTCAAGACTCACCTGGGCAACGTGGTGAGACCTCATCTCTACAATAAATCAAAAATTAGTCGAGTGTGGTAGCAGGCGCCTGTAGTTTCAGCTACTTGGAAGGCTGAGCAGAAGGATCACCGGAGCCCAGCAGGTTGAGACTGCAGTGGCCGCTCCCGGCCACTGCACTCCAGTCTGGGTGACAGAGTGAGACTCCAACTCGAAAAAAAAAGGTGCATAACTCTCTAAAGTTGGGGTGCAGGTCCTTTTTCTTATTTTGCATAGCTCAGAGATCTTTTCTCCAAACAGGAAAAAGCCAGAATATTCCTCTCTCCAGATAGTGAATTAGATAGATGCAGTATTGAGAAACAAATGGCTCTCACTGAGAATGTGAAAATCATATTAAAAAGGAGTAATGAAGGAAATTATCTCTATTGAATCATGAGATGCAACAACCTTCCCCTACTTGGTTTTAGCACATTGACTGTGATAACACCTCTTAGGACTTATCACTATAGTGGATAAGTCCTCTTTGGGGGAGACGCCAGAAATGGCTCCTTTGGGACTTATAGGCATTAGTCGAGCACACTCAGTGGCTAAAAGTTCTCACGTTTTAAATTGGACAGATAATGAGACTTCAGGAACTTTCTGCCCATATGTTATTCCATCTATCCCCTTTACATTATGGGGAAGAGACATTCTTGCTCAAGTGGGCATGCTTTTATATAGCCGTAATGACAAAATTTCAGCACAAATGCTACAAATGGGCTATGATCCCTTTAAGGGATTTGGCAAAGACGGACAAGGAATGCAGGAACCTGTCCAAGTTAATGAAAAGACAAATTGAGCTGGCATTGGCCATTCAAATTTATCCTAGGGGCCACTGTTCCTGAAACTGCTGACCCTATTACCTGGAGAGATGACAAACTGGTTTGGGTGGAACAATGGCTCGTGCCCTCTGAAAAACTTAAGGCAGCTAAAGAACTAGTTCAGAAACAATTAGAGGCAGGTCATATGGAGCCTTGGGACACTCCTATTTTTGTCAAAAGTAAAAATCTGGTAAATGGAGACTTATGGGATTTAAGAGCTATTAACGCTACTATGGAAGCCATGGGAGCATTGCAGCCTGGATTGCCATCCCCAGCTGCTATACCTGTTAAACTTTTAATATTATAGTCATTGATTTACAGGATTATTTCTTTTACTATACCTTTAAGCCTAGAGGGTTGTAAACAATTTACATTCAGTTTACGCTCTGAGAATTTAAAGCAACCATTTCAAAGATTTCAATGGAAAGTCCTGCCACAAGGAATGAAAACAGCCCCACCTTGTGCCAAAAGTATATGGATGCAGCCTTGCAAGGTATTAGAAGCCAATATCCTAATCTCTATTTAATCCATTATATGGATGATATTTTGCTGGCTCACAAGAATCGTGCTCTTTTACATAACATTCTTAATGAAACTGTGACTGCTTTAACTATTTGTGATCTGAAAATCTCTCCCGAAAAAATTCAAGGCAATCCTCCTTTCACATATCTTGGCCATGTATTACATACACAAACAATAAGTCACCAACCTTTACAATTAGAAAAAGACCACTTGGTGACATTAAATGATTTCAAAAAAATCTTGGAGGATATTAATTGGATTAGACCTTATTTACATATTACCATGGTGGACTTAAAACCTTTGTTCAATATTTTACAGGGGGATTCTTCTCCCAATTCTAAGAGAATTCTCACATCAGAGGGCAAGGAAGCCTTGTCCCTTCTGGAAAAGGCTATTGAGTCTCAAAAGGTTAAAAGAGTAGATTATGGCCTGCCTTGGGACTTAATTATTCTGGCCACTCTTCATACTCCCACAGAATGTCTGTGGCAAGAAGGACCGATGGAATGGCTCCATCTACCAGTGTCATCTAAGACAATATTGGCTTCTTATCCTTACTTGGTAGGCTTACTTAAAACCAAAGGGAGACATAGAAGTGTTGAATTATTTGGACATGATGTGCACAATATAATTGTTCGTTATAATAAGTTTCAATTTCCAACTTTGTTACGATTGGCAAGTAGCATTAACTGATTATAGGGAACCTGCTTTATTTTGTGCTCAATCCAAACATGTTATTAATAATAATTTTTCCTATGAAGGACACTCTTACTCACCTCCCATTTGCTTTTATGATTATTCAGCCTTTAATAATTATAAAGCTTCTTGTTTGATGTCTTCTCTCAAGTTTTTAACCACTAACAGTCCAACTCAGAACAATTACAGAGAAGAATGGTGGATTGAATTGCTGATGCCTGGAGGAGTTGATCCTGGTTTAGCCACAAGAACTTTGCCACCCTCTGGTATACCCATCTGCTCTCCTAATAACACTGAGAAGGACTGGTTGCTCATCCAGCAAGACACGGTATCCAAAGTGGAGAGAGTGCATTTATGGATCTAAAGTGGACTATTGCATACCTGGTGAAAAACTATAACAACTACTATTGGAAATAAACAAATTGTTCAACCTCACTTATGGAGGGCTCTTGCTGCCCTGAAGCCCATTGTTTTAGCCTGACCATGTGGGGGATTTCATACCTATAAAATAAGAGCTTGTTTACAATCTCCATATGTTTTTCTTATATGGAATGAATATCATACTGTAAAAATTAATCACTGCGATAATATGTGTTCAATATCTTGTCAAAATTGTATTCTCACAAATTGTTTAACTGATGCCTTTTATGAAGGTTTTGTAATCTTAAAACAACCTCCTTATTTAATGGTTCCAGTACAACTGTAATCTCGCTGGTATGATGAATATGGTCTACAAACATTGTATGAGGTTAACTCTCTATTGGAGAAAAAACAAACAAAAAAATCTCGAGTTACTTTTATCTTGGGAATACAGCCCTAATAGCTATTGCTACTTTAGTAACAGTTTCAGCTGTGGCTCTGGCTCAGGAAGTTCACATGGCTACTTTTGCTAATTAGTTATCTAAGAATGTTTTTATAGCCTTAGCTACCCAAGAGATTATTGATTAGAAGCTAGAGAGCAGAGTTTATGTTTTGGAAAATGCAGTTTTAGCTGTAGAAAAGAAATTGTGATGTTAAAATTAAGTTGGCTCTTCAATGTCACTCTGAGTTTAAATGGCTTTGCCTCACTTCTTTAGAGGTAAATAAATCTGTCCACACATGGGACAAGATTAAAAATCACATCCTTGGAATTTGGAATCATTCGGACTTGAGTTTAAACCTTACCAAGTTGCAACAGGAAATCCTAGTCATGACGGTTGCTGAAAAGCAGTTCTGGGCTACCGAATTGGCCCATTCTGTATTTAACAATTTTTCTTCATTCATTAATCAAAAATCATTGATGTCTATATTCATTAATGTGGGAATTTGAGGAGCAGTGATTCTTTTGTTGCTGTGTCTACTTCCTATCATCTTCAGAGTGTTAAAAAAGAGCATATCTCAGCTCCACATGGAGTTCCATGGTTTTGTGCTTAAAAATAAAAAAGGGGGAGATGTTGGGAGCTGGCCACAGAGGCCCACTGAGCATTAGGGATCAGGGAGGGCTGTGGACCCCGAGACCACTAGGAGGCATCGGGAGCTGTTGACCCCATTCCCTCCCTCGTTTTCCACTTGGCACTGCAACCAGGAAAGGCTCCTGCTGGCTCTAACAGAAAACTCTGAGACCAGAATGTACACAGCTAAACTTGGGAGTCTATTGTTCCCCTTTTCCACAGTTTATGGATTTTGCATTTAAACAATTAAGTTTAACTTTGAGTCACATTGAGGAGCCTTAGTGCAAGTCACAGGTTCTCTTGAAGTAATTTTAGAAATTTATAGATATAGGTTTTAGAAAATAGTTTATATAGATTAAAGAAAATTTAAGTAACCATTTTGTTATAGAAATGTGGTTAGTTCAGTTTGATTCAGGGGAGCCAGTGAAGTTTGAATTAGGCATGCTGGTGCTAGAAGAATGTAACTATAGTAGCAACTGTTTTATAGAGACTAGTTTGAATTAACATAGAATAGTAAAAGGTAATATATTATTATGTTGGTTTTGTGTATAAGCATTGAACGATGTTATGTAGCTGTAAACAATTTAGGGTACATAGAAACTGGTTAAGAAACCACTAGACAATTTGTGGTTGTTCTTTCTCAAGTTTTTCCTCATGTTTGAAAAATACATCTGCTTGAGAGTAGGGGTTGTCCTGTGTGCACCTGGACCTGTTCATGGGAAAGGCACATGCTACCTTTTGTGTAACCATAGCTGCAGGAGCTCCCGTGATGATAACTTTGCAGAATTTGGGGATAAAATCCCTGGGATAATGCTCAATAAACAGCTTCTGCTTAATTCTAAACAGGAGTCCTGTCCCTTTCTTTTCTCTCTAGTCTCTTTTCTCTCATGAGAAGAAACACACCTGCAGAGATGCCCGACCCTTGCAGGAGCAGGACTTCAGTATTAAAGTAAACTTATTAATTAACTTGTTAAACTACTATAGCCAATTAGTATTGGAGAGTCAAATACATCATTTATAACTAAAAATAAAATAAAGGTGTATTAACGCATTTGACAATATCAAGGAAATCATTATAAAATGTATTACTATGTAATATCAGATAATAGAAGACAGGAAAGGAAAAGAAGAACAAACTTGCTCATTTTAACATTTCTCAGTGTGGAGAAATACTAGTGTCAAATGGTGTTTAAAGAAACTAGATGTTTTCACTGAAAGTGACAAATAAAAAATCTAAGACTACTGTCATACCTAAATCATCTCAGATCATAACATGAACAAGTCAATGCTGCCTAATGTAATGCTGCCTAATTTGTAAGTCTTAAAGAAAACAGAGCAGAGTTTCCCAAAAGAGGTATCAGAACACACCAACACTGTGCTAACATATTGAGATAACAAATCCACCAGCCTTTTGTATTCAAGGAGAACTTGGAGCAGCCAGACTCCCAAAAAGGTTGTATCCATCCAACAGTGATTGATCTCTTTCTTTTTATCCTGGTATTTCATAAACTATAATCATTTTCAATATACCATAATGTAAAAAGTGTACATTCCAACACAATTCTATATACACAGATAAAAGAATTATAAGAAAACCCTTCTTTATTTATACTTTCATATATAATTTTGTTGTCTGGCAGTTCAGT
>NW_007138757.1:0-754 GCF_000164805.1 Carlito syrichta | reverse complement strand
ATGTCTTTGTCTCATAAAATGAATATTCTACTTGCCAATTCCCTTTAAAATAATATGTAACATTTAAAATTGTTTGCAAATGATCATGAGTTATTGAACAATATAAAAACAATATTATTTCATATATGCATTGAGTTTTCCAAATAGTTCTTTCTAAAACGTATTATTAATAATGACAATCATTTTTTTATGAGATTTAATTGAACCACTGTGCTAGTGTAAATGTTTCTTCAGAGAAATATTATTTTTAGCATATTTATAGTTAGAGTGAACCTTAAAATTAAATAAACCTCAAAAATTAAATTTACTGAGAATCCATGCTCAAATTCTTTTCATATGCTGTCTTAAAACCTTTTTATATCATTCTCAACAAACTTACGAGGAGTATATAATCATTTTTATGTGAGAAAAAAGCTCAAAGAGATGTTATTTCTTGTTTAACGTTATACAACCAATAAAAGTCAGTAATATATTGAACTCAGGCACATCTTGATTGTAATCACTGTAAAAATAAATAAAAAGAGATTTGGGATAAGGGTTTCATTTTCTAACAAGTAACAAAAATCTAGTGATTAACTTGGAGTTAGAAGATCAAATTTAGTTTACTTTCTCTCCAACAAACAGCACTTTAGATTTTTCAAGATCCTCCATTCTAAGACATGAAGAATAATTAATGCAAGAAAGGGAAAGAAAAAGAGCTGAGTGTTTTTAAAATACTTACTATTTTCAAATTTGACAGATAAAACTCTCTTTG
>NW_007138756.1:0-4847 GCF_000164805.1 Carlito syrichta | reverse complement strand
CATCTTCTGTACTGAAGAAATAATTGAGTAGTTTCAGATTGCTCTTTCTTAGTTCCATCTAGAAAATAAAACCAAGGTGATGTGTTCTTCTGTGGTTTCTTCTATGGTTTATGATCTCAAAACTTCAATCAAGTAATGGGAAAATCTTTTTATTTTCAAATTTTTATATGTTATACTTGGCCTGAAACCTTGATTAACTCATGAAAGAAAACTATGACAAAGAATTAAGCAGGCCATATTACATATTCAGCAATATTACCAAATTAATTAAAAATTCCACTATCCTCTTTTATTGTGAATAATCTGACTTTTCATCCTGCTATAATTCCCTTTTTATCCTCATTTCAGATTAATTTTCTATTTTCTAAAAAGAAACACAAAAATTTATTTGTGCAACAGTTAATATCATTTAGAATTTATGTAACAGACATATGGCTTCAAATGGATTAAATTAGAAGCAATTCTTTGTTACATTTTATCTTTAGTCTCCATGCAAAGAAATGAAGATACAGGAAAACTATCCAAGCAATGGAATCCAATACTTCATTTTCCAGCATCTAATTTTATGTTGCATACCCTAGACCAAGATTTGGCAGCCTACGGTTTGTAGGCCAAATATGGTCCTCCACCTGTTTTTGTGAATAAAATTCTATTGGAACTCAATCATACTTATTCATTTATGTATTGTCTATGGATGTTTTTCACTATAATGACAAAATTGAGTAACTGTGATTGAGACCATGTATGCTGTAAAGCCCAAATTATTTTCTATTTGGCCCTTTTCAGGAAGAGGGTTGATTCAGGAGGTTTGACATATTTAAATTCTATAGGTTTCGAAGAAAAACTTGGCCCTTGATCAGCTCCTAGGAAGTACTCATAAGCCCTTGGAATATTCTGCCTGGAAAGTTTGTCTTCATTATCTGGGACCTTGGGCTATGCCTGATAGTTTATGCTAACTGTGCGTTCTTAGGTCACAAAGTTTTAGCTTGACCTCTGGGGAGGCCTAGAAAACAACTTACAATAAATTTCCAGATATATATCCCCAAGTAAAGAATCCTAGGATATAAAAATGTGTTGGGATTTCTTTTTCTGTTTGTTTGTATTTTGAGTTGGAGTCTGACTTCATCACTCAGACTGGAGTGTGGTGGCACACTCACAGTCACTCCAGAGTCGACCTGCTGGGCTCTGGTGATCCTTTCCCCTCAGCCTTCCAAGTAGTCAGAACCACAGGTGCACACCACCATGCCCAGCTAATTTTTTTATTTTATTGTAGAGATGAGGTCTCACCAAGCTTCCCAGGCTGGTCTTAAATCGCGGGCTCAGGCAATCCATTCGCCTTGGTCTCCCAAAGTGCTTGGATTACAGGCTGAGCCACTGAGCCCAACTGAATTTCTTATCCTGTGTTCAAGAAGGAGGGGCCTCCAGTAAAATCCATTATCAGAACATGCAATTAACAACAACAACAAATCATTTAGGTAGTATGGTGCTGTACATAAGAAATATAGCCAGTAAATGTAATGAGAGAATTCTAAATTCATTCAGGGAAAACTTAAATATGATAAAGTAATGTTAATAGTGTTTTAGCCTAAAGGAATAACTGCAAAGTCATTTAATAGGAAAGACACTTCAAGAGTGAAAATGTCCTGTTAAAATAAGTGAGAATCAACTTTTATGCCTTACTGGTGGGGCAAGAAAATCTGACTGACTTTAGAAATCTGTACTAGTGTTAAATTACACAGAAAACATTCCAAAAAAGGAGACAGGGACGTATTACTCAAGTATTATCCTCTTATCTCAGATCGTGAGTTTGGAATAAAAAATTTCTAAACTGTACATAATTTTCTTATTTTTTATATTTGCAAAATGAAGGATACAGCAGGAGAATTTTAGCTAGTAATAAACAAATCTTTAGAATTTGGGGGAAATTATATATCATATTTCTATTTAATTAAATAACTTATTTTAAAAATACAGATCATTGGCCTGTACTCTGAGGCAGGCACTAGTCTAGGTGGTAATGTGAGAATGTGGAAAAACACAATTAAAACCCTGACTTCATAGTGCTTCATTTCCAGTGTAGAAGAAAAATAAAAGGAAGTACATAAATAAATAAATCATATTAATACAGAGAAATATTATGGGTTAAATTAAATCTTTCCAAAATTCCTGTGTTGAAATCCCAACCCCCCTGTTCCTCCAGAAATGTTGACAAATTTATAGATTAGGTCTTTCAGAAGATACTTAAGTTAAAATGAAGTCCTTAAAGTGGCCTTGAAACCTAGCTACTGGTTTCCTTATAAGACAAGGAAATTAGGACACGGACACACCAAGAAAGAAGACCATGTAAAGACATAGGGAGAAGACTGTTGGGAGCCGGCTGTGGAGAACGTAATGCCTGAGCGTTAGGGATCCAGGTGGGCTGAGGACCCTGAGACCACCAGGTTTGGTTCAGGAGCTGAAGGTCCATTCCCTCCTCCTTTCTTTGTTGTTCAGCATTACCCACTGGCAGGGATTTTGATGATCTAAGCATGAAGTCCTGAGAATATGACAGGCATGGCTGACGCTAGGGATCCATTGTTCCTATTTCTCACAGACTGCAGTTTCGGCTTTAAACTTAACACAGTTCAAACTCAGATCACATTTGGGAGCCTTATACATGATACAAGCTTCTTTATAAGATTTAAAAATATATTTGTAGAATTAGTATATACATTTAGAGAGCTGTTTCCAGCTTTCGATGGTATAGATTATCAAGGGTTACCAGAAATGGGCCAGCACGAACTTTGGGCTGGGCCACATTCTTAAGGGCCCAGCGTCCACTTTGGGCTGGGCTGCATTCTTTAAACCGGTTCTTTAGTTACAATTAGTGTAAGTTTTTTCTACTTATAATAGAAACTGAATTTATTTTATTCATAGAAAGTATTGTAGAATAGGTCATGCTACGTGAGGGAATTATGTTAGTTCAAGCATGATCAAACATGATACTTTAAGGTTTTATAAGAATACAGCTAACTTTAGAAATTTCATCGTTCCTACTTTCTACTAATTGCAGTTTTGGCTTTAGTACAATTACAGTTTGTATTTGGGTTTATTTTAGAAGCTTTATTGCTGACGATCAGCCTTATATATCAGGATTAGGAATTAGAAACTTTTATAGAAATTAAGATAAATACATAGGATTTTAGAATAGCCATTTTGTTAAGAGATCGTAATCAATTGTTCCTGGAAATGACCCAGCTTGATCTTTGGGCTGGGCCACATTCTTTAGGAACTGGTTTGAGCTATAATTAAGAGTTGTTTATAGTATAGGTAAAATTAGCACAGATAAGAAAGGTATTAGGATTTTAGTCAGTTATATTACTTCTGAGGAATATAAACCAAGCATAAGGAACAGTGAGATAATTTTGGGATTGTCCTTCCTCATGCTTGGGAAAACGCCTGGTGGGTGGGGACGCCCCCCACCTACCTGGCTTTGTGTTCACTTGAAAGTCTTGTGATTTGATTGGGATTGTCCTTCCTCATGCCTAAGGAAACGCCTGGTGGGTGGGGGACGCCTGCCACCTACCTGGCTTTGTGTTCACGTGAAAGTCTTGTGATTTAACATGTGAAGGTTTGGAATAAAAGACTCACGGTTGGTCCCAATAAATGGCTTCTGCTCATTTCACTGAACAGTTGTCCACTTTCTTTCTTTCTCTTTATATCTATCCCTCCATCTTTCTTTCAATATCTATCCCTACTACAGAATCGGCTTCTGCACTAGACAGAGTCCAGTCTCTTTCTTTCTCCTTATTTCTCCAGAATATTTGCTGATGCTGCCCCACCTTCCAGGGACCCTCTAAATCTCTTTTGGGGGGCTGGTCCCCCATAGAAGGTGATCATCTGCAGGCCTCAGAAGAAACCAACTCTGACAATACCATGACTTCGAGGCTCTACAACTGTGGAAAATGCATTTCTGTTGTTTGAGCTGTGCAGTCTGTGGTACTTCATCAGCACAGCCCCATCTGCCACAGGGACACAGCTATACAGATAGGTTAGAGAATCTCAAGAAGACCTGTCTGAAGAGAAACATTTTGACTGAACAAATCATACCAAAACCCAGGTACATATTCCTGGCAGAGGAGATGGAGTTGCAAAAGCCTCAGAGAATGCAAATGAGGTCAATGAGGCTGAAGGAAGTGAGAAAGCAGGAGCATAACATGAGATGACTTTGGAGAGGTCATCCTTAAATCTGGCTGCATGATTTTTGAGATCTATAAAACATAAGGACAATATACCAAGGCCTAGAATTGCATTTCCCTTCTCACTTTTGGAACCCATAAAAACAAAGCTTTGGGGTTGCCAAAGTCAGAATTGAAGCAAACACTTAACTGAGGGCTGAGGACCTATACTTTACTCTCAAAATGTGAACTATATAAAAACCACACTGAGAATTTGACAGGTTTCATCATCCGAATAGTTTATCTGTTGTCCATTGCAACTTGATTACCTTTGAAGGAGATAGAAAATAGAGTACCATACGGAAGAGAAAAAGAATAAAAATTGATTCAGGGAAGTACAGAAACACAGTCGTATAAACACTGAATTAGATGCTGAAAGATGTTTCCAAAATTGCTTTGACAAACTCAAATAATATAAGAGAGTTAATGGTTAAAAAAGAAAAAAATATGACATAAAAAATGCCCTCCTATCACCCCAGCTTCCCCATAGACAGAGTTAGACATACTGTGAAGATACAACCTAATTGAGTGCTTAAAACACTTTCAGCTTTAGAAAATATTTCTCAGAACAGGCATATCAAACTCCCTTGAGATTTCAGAAGAAAATCCAAATTTGTGGTGAAATTATTT
>NW_007138755.1:0-1111 GCF_000164805.1 Carlito syrichta | reverse complement strand
AGACCACCTACTATAACAAGTAGATACCAAATCTCAGTGATTTACGGTTCATCCATCAATCTCTCTGCTCATTGCCTCATTCCATCATTGTGTCTCTGCCTCCTTTATATCCTATGTATTCTTTTCATTCATTGGTGCTAAAAGGAAAAATGACAGAAGATCAAATATGAGATGTTTATGGTCCAGGCCTTTTACTCACATTTCCTTGGTCATAACTGTATGGCCTCACCTAACTGCAGCAAGAATGGAAAATATATTTTGGTTTTATACCTAGAAGGAAAATAATACAGGGTTTGACAAAAACATGGCAAATACACCTCATTTATCATATATTCTCAAGCATCAGGTAACTATAAATACAAGGCACTTCTACCTTTTTCTCAATGAGAAGAGCCCTGTAAAAAGGTTTTGTGCTTTTTTCTTTTGCTTAGCTTTTATATTTAAAATATCAGTTTATTTACACATACAACTTTAAATTATATAACATATAAAATAATACATTAATTTAGAAATATTGCCTTATTTAAATCTTATTTTTCTTGAGACAGTTTTATTTAATCTTTTCATCATGAGAGCTACTCCTTGAATAATCTAACAGATTCCTAGAGTATATGTTATTTGTACAAGATGTAGGATATTTTTATTTCTGTCTACATGGTGTTTTAGAAATGTTATCCCAAACTGTATACTTGATGTAAAACTTTATGGCAAGTGCATTTTAAAGAGATCTTCAAAATACTTTTAGCAATTATGTTTAACTTACAATGGAGAAATTTTACACCCCAAGCACTGATTAATAATCAGTTCTTTCTGATTCCATCAGCTAAGTTTTATAAGCATCCAGAATATGCATTGACTCATGTCTTTTCATGCTAATATATCTTGCTCAAACAGTACTTGAACAGTATATGTTCAAAGTCATAAAAAGTGCCTCATAATATAAGATACTGCAGGAACTGGAATACAGGTTGCCACCCTCATATCTGGAGTATAACATAGCTAAAAAAGAACTTTGTTTTATTTACTTTTTTTGAGTTGGAGTCTCACTCGATCGCCCAGACTGGAGTGCAGTGGCCGCTCCCGGCCAGTGCAGCCTCGACCTGCTGGGCTC
>NW_007138754.1:0-759 GCF_000164805.1 Carlito syrichta | reverse complement strand
GGTTTTTGAGGTACACAATCATATCATCTGCATAGAGAGATAACTTGATTTCCTCTTTCCTATTTGAATACCTCTGATTGCCTCCTCTTCTCTGATTGCTCTAGCCAGGACTTCCAATATTATGTTGAACAGGAGGGGAGAGAGTGGGCATCCCTGTCTAGTTCCAGTTTTCAGGGGAATTGGTTCCAATTTTTGTCCATTTAGGAGTATGCTGGCTGTGGGTTTCTCGTAGATGGCTTTTACTATTTTGAGGTATGTTCCCCGTATGCCTAGATGTTCAAGGGTTTTTAACAAGAAGCGGTGCTGGATTTTATCAAAAGCTTTTTCTGCATCTAATGATATGATCATGTGGCTTTTGTTTTGACATCTGTTGATGTATTTAATTACATTTATGGTTTTACGAATGTTGAACCAGCCTTGCATCCCAGGAATGAAACCTACTTGGTCATGGTGGATGATTTTTGAGATGTATTGCTGAATCCGGTTTGCTAGGATCTTGTTGAGAATTTTAGCATCTATGTTCATCAAAGATATTGGCCTGTAGTTCTCTTTCTTTGTTGGATCTTTACCTGGCTTGGGTATCAATGTGATGTTGGCTTCGTAAAATGATTTGGGGAGAGTTCCATTTTTTTCAATCACCTGGAATACCTTCAGTAGGATTGGTATCAGCTCCTCCTTAAATGTCTTGTAGAATTCTGCTGGAAAGTCATCTGGACCAGGGCTTTTTTTTTTTTTTGTAGGAAGTTTTCTTATTACGTG
>NW_007138753.1:0-776 GCF_000164805.1 Carlito syrichta | reverse complement strand
CATTTGGTCCAAAGTCACAATTAAGGTTCTGGATCTCCTTGCTGAGTTTTTGTCCTGATGATCTGTCTAGGGTTGTGAGTGGGGTATTAAAGTCCCCAGTTATGATAGTGTTAGAATCAATATCTTTCTTTAGTTTTCCAAGAAGTTGCTTTATGAAAGTTTGCGCACCTATGTTGGGTGCATATATGTTTAGGATAGATATTTCTTGTTGATGGATTGAGCCTTTTATCATTATGTAGTGGCCTTCTGTATCTTTTTTGATTTTTAATAGCCTGAAGGGTATTTTGTCTGAAATTAAGATCGCTACTCCTCCTTTCTTTTGTATTCCGTTCGCCTGAACGTTTGTTTGCCATCCTCTTACTTTGAGTCTGTGGGTGTCCTTTCTAGTGAGGTGAGTCTCTTGAAGGCAATAGATTGTTGCCTGATGATATTTTATCCATTTTGCCATTCTATGTCTTTTCAGTAGTGCATTTAGTCCGTTCACATTTAGGCTAATAATTGAAATGCAAGAGTTGATCCCTGTCATAAGGTTCTTACAGAGTTGTTCCTGTTTATTTGTTATCTTTCTTTGCGTTTTGGAGTTGGTTCATGTGTGTTTTCAATCTTTGGCCTGTACTCTTGTGAAGAATGCTGTTTTTCTTTTTGCTTTTTCTTCTGTGTTCAGTACTTTCTTAAGTGTTTCTTGTATATGTGGTCTGGTGGCAGCGTAGGTTCTTAGGGATTGGATGTCTGGAAAAGATTTCAACTCTCCCTCACTAATGAAGCTTAGTTCACTG
>NW_007138752.1:2520-5884 GCF_000164805.1 Carlito syrichta | reverse complement strand
TTCTTAAATGTGTCTGGGCACCTCCCTTCCCTCAATGCAATTGTTTTCTCACAGACTACGCTTGGACCTGATTCTATCTCCCATATCCCCTCTTCCCAGCACCCCACATTTTATGTATTCACTGCTCACTTGTAATTTTCCACACACCAATGATTTTCCTGTGTTTCTCTAGAGGGTTTTCCATAAGACAGTCCATGCAGCTGGTTCACTGCTCAGATCTCCCTCTCTTCAGGCTGCTCATTCACTCCTTCTAGATTTCTTCACCTGCAGGAATTTGCCATCATCTATAAGTCAGTCACCTGGCACAAGTGGTTGCTCTCACTCTTTTCTGAGTACAGGCAACAGCCAGAACTCATTGGTATAAAGAAAAACTGGGGACCAATGTAGGGCCTTAGAGCTTGTTGTGTTATCTAGAGCCCTCCCTGGGATCAGGCTGAAACTGGTGTCCAGCCAAAACTGGCCCCATTTGGTTTCATTTGACTGTCCTGCCTAAGTTTTCTCCTGTCCTCTCTCAGTACACTTCTGCAACTGGTGTTTTATGATTGTCTTCTAGGAAATGTGACCGACAGATGGCACCAGTTACAATTCTTTTTTTTTTTTATCAATCAGTATTTTTTATTATGGTTTTGTGGGGTACAGATAAGGGTTAGGTGTACAATTACGTTTCATGCTGTCACCCTGTTGATAAGAGGTGTTTTCCCATCCCCCGACAGATATTTGCTACGGTTAATCCCATCCCCCCCCCATAGTTTCCCAGTACCATCAGTCATTTTCTTATAGTATTACATTGGATGTTCAAGGTCCTTTATATGAGTGAGAACATGTGATGTTCGGATCTTTGTTTCTGTGAGAGGTCACTCAGTATTATAGACTCTAGTTCCATCCAGGTTGCTGCAAAATTCATGATTTTGTTCTTTTTTATGGCTGCGTAGTATTCCATCGTGTATATGTACCACATTTTTTTAATCCAGACCTCTTTTGATGGGCAGCATGGTTGCTTCCAGGTTCTTGCTATTGTGAACAATGCTGCGATAAACATACGTGTGCAGGTATCTTTTTTATACAGTGATTTGTGTTCTTCAGGGTATATTCCCAGTAGGGGGATTGCAGGGTCATATGGAAGGTCAATTTTTAGAGCTTTTAGGAATCGCCACACTGCTTTCGACAGAGGTTGGACTAGTTTACACTCCCACTAGTGTAGAAGTGTTCCCTTTTCACCACACCCTCTCCAGCAGCTGTTATTTTTTGAGTTGTTGATAATTGCCATTCTGACTGGAGTTAGGTGGTATCTCAGTGTGGTTTTGATTTGCATCTCCCTGATGATTAGTGAGGTTGAGCATTTCTTCATGTGTTTGTTGGCTGCTCGAATGTCTTCTTTTGTGAAGTGTCTGTTCATATCTTTTGCCCATTTTATAATGGGGTTGTTTGTTTTCTTCTTTCAGTGTGCTTCAGTTCCTTGTAGATGCAGGATGTTAAGCCTTTGTCAGACCTAGAGTTGGAATACTTTTTCCCAGTCTGTAGGCTGTCTCCCTGCTCTCTTGATGGTTTCTTCGCTTTGCAGAAGCTTGTCAGTTTAATAAGGTCCCATTTGTCTATCTTCTCTCTTAAGTCTGTGGGTTTCCGGTTTTGTTCAGGAATTGGATGCCAGTTCCGATTTCCATGAGAGTATTTCCTTCCTTTTCTAAGGTTCTTATGGTTTGAGGTTTTACATTTAGGTCTCTGATCCATTTGGAGTTAACCTTTGTGCATGGGGATAGATAGGGGTCCTGTTTCAATCTTCTGCATGTGGTCAGCCAATTTTCCTAGCACCATTTACTGAATAGGTTCTCCTCTCCCCATTGGTAGGTGGTGGGGGCTTTGTCGAAGATGAGTTGGTTGAGAAATTGAGGTTTTGCTTCTGGAATCTCAATTCTGTTCCATTGATTTATATGCCTGTTCCTGTACCAATACCAAGCTGTTTTGATGATTGTAGCTTTATAGTAAAGTTTGAAGTCTGGTATTGTGATACCACCTGCTCTTTTTTTTTGCTGAGGATTGTTCTGGCTATTCTGGACGTTTGTGTTTCCATATGAATTCCTGTGTTGTTTTTTCTACGTCTGAGAAGAATGTTGCTGGTAATTTAATGGGTATTGCACTGAATTTGTAGATTGCCTTAGGTAAGATGGACATCTTCACAATGTTGATTCTTCCGACCATGAGCATGGGATATTTTTCCACTTGTTCATGTCAGCTTTGATTTCTTTGAGCAGTGTTTTGTAATTTTCATTGTAAAGGTCTTTCACGTCTCTGGTTAGGAAGATGCCAAGTTATTTCATTTTTTTTGTGGCTATTGTGAATGGAATTGTGTTTTTTATTTGGGTTTCTGTTTGTTTATTATTGGCGTAGAGAAATGCGATTGTCTTTTGTACATTTATTTTGTATCCTGAGACTTTGCCAAAGGCTTTTATGAATGTAAGGAGGCCTTTGATAGATTCTCTTGGGTTTTCAATGTACACCATCATATCATCTGCATAGAGAGATAATTTGACTTCCTCTTTTTCTATTTGAATACCTCTGATTGCCTCCTCTTCTCTGATTGCTCTAGCCAGGATGTCCAATACTATGTTGAACAGGAGGGGAGAGAGTGGGCATCCCTGTCTAGTTCCAGTTTTCAGGGGAATTGGTTCCAATTTTTGTCCATTTAGGAGTATGCTGGCTGTGGGTTTCTCGTAGATGGCTTTTACTATTTTGAGGTATGTTCCCCGTATGCCTAGATGTTCAAGGGTTTTTATCAAGAAGGGGTGCTGGATGTTATGAAAGGCTTTTTCTGCATCTAGTGATATGATCATGTGGTTTTTGTTTTGACATCTGTTGATGTATTTAATTACATTTATGGTTTTACGAATGTTGAACCAGCCTTGCATGCCAGGAATGAAGCCTACTTGGTCATGGTGGATGATTTTTGAGATGTATTGCTGAATCTGGTTTGCTAGGATCTTGTTGAGAATTTTAACATCTATGTTCATCAAAGATATTGGCCTGTAGTTCTCTTTCTTTGTTGGATCTTTACCTGGCTTGGGTATCAATGTGATGTAGGCTTCGTAAAATGATTTGGGGAGAGTTCCATCTTTTTTAAGCGCCTGGAATACCTTGAGTAGGATTGGTATCAACTCCTCCTTGAATGTCTTGTAGAATTCTGCTGGAAAGCCATCTGGACCAGGGCTTTTTTTTGTAGGAAGTTTTCTTATTACGTAGTTGATTTCCTTGATTGTTATTGGTGTATTTACCGTCTCAATTTCTTCTTGTTCCAACCTAGGTAGGTTGTGTGATGTCAGAAAGTCCTCCATTTCCTTATGGTTTTCAAGTTTGTTTCCATACAAGTGTA
>NW_007138752.1:0-1351 GCF_000164805.1 Carlito syrichta | reverse complement strand
CGTCTGTGGGTGTCCTTTCTAGTGAGGTGAGTCTCTTGAAGGCAATAGATTGTTGCCTGATGATATTTTATCCATTTTGCCATTCTATGTCTTTTCAGTAGTGCATTTAGTCCGTTCATATTTAGGCTAATAATTGAAATGCAAGAGTTGATCCCTGTCATAAGGTTCTTACAGAGTTGTTCCTGTTTATTTGTTATCTTTCTTTGCGTTTTGGAGTTGGTTCATCTGTGTTTTCAATCTTTGGCCTGTACTCTTGTGAAGAATGCTGTTTTTCTTTTTGCTTTTTCTTCTGTGTTCAGTACTTTCTTAAGTGTTTCTTGTAGAGGTGGTCTGGTGGCAGCGTAGGTTCTTAGGGATTGGATGTCTGGAAAAGATTTCAACTCTCCCTCACTAATGAAGCTTAGTTTCACTGGGCAGGTTATTCTTGGTTGAAATTGTTTCTCTTTTAGAACTTTGAAAATAGGACTCCAGGCTCTCCTGGCCTGCAGGGTTTCTGTGGATAAATCTGCTGCTATTCTAATTGATTTTCCCTGGTAGGTAGTGTGGCCTTTTTCTCTTGCTGCCTTTAGGATTTTTCCTTTCATAGCTACTTTGTTTAGGTGAATTATTATGTGTCTGGGAGTTGGTCTTCTCGTTTGTTGTCTTGCAGGGGTTCTCTGAATCTCTTGTGTTTGAATTTTTTCATCCTTGATGAGATGAGGGAAGTTTTCTTGAATGATTTCATGAAATGTTTGTTCCAGTGTGGCTTCTGTTTCTCTTTCTGCCTCAGAAAGCCCAATTATTCTTAAGTTTGTTCTCTTGAAGTGATCATTCATCTATTGCAGGTTTTGTTCTGTCTTTTTGAGCTTCTTTTCTATGCTTTTGACAGTTTGGGTTAGTTCTGTGTTTTGGTCTTCAAGCTCTGAGATTCTTTCTTTGGCTTGGCTGATTTTGCTTTCCATGGTTTTTAGTCTGTTGTTCATTTCCATCACAGTATTCTTTACTGCTGTCATTTCTGACAACAGCTCCTTACTATTTTCTTCTTGTCTCTCCTCAATTTTTAAAATTCTCTCCATTAATGTCTTGATGTCTGGGTTTGTTGCATGTAACCTGTCATTCTGTGGACTCTTCATTGTCTGTGTTCCAGAATCTGTTTTCTCAGTGTCTGATTTCCCAGGGGTCTGTGTAAGACCTATATTCTTCTTTTGGTTTTTCTTCATTTGTGCAGTTTTTCCCACCTCTCTACTTTTTCCTTCCCTCCACGTCACTGTCTTCTTTAATTCTGTTATTCAGGGGTAAAGGGATTGGTTTTACTTCTGTTTGTTCAATCTCCTATTCTTTATGTATGTCCTTTTACTTTGTTCAATTCTGG
>NW_007138751.1:0-747 GCF_000164805.1 Carlito syrichta | reverse complement strand
TGTGTCTGGGAGTTGGTCTTCTCGTTTGTTGTCTTGCAGGGGTTCTCTGAATCTCTTGTGTTTGAATTTTTTCATCCTTGATGAGATGAGGGAAGTTTTCTTGAATGATTTCATGAAATGTTTGTTCCAGTGTGGCTTCTGTTTCTCTTTCTGCCTCAGAAAGCCCAATTATTCTTAAGTTTGTTCTCTTGAAGTGAGCATTCATCTATTGCAGGTTTTGTTCTGTCTTTTTGAGCTTCTTTTCTATGCTTTTGACAGTTTGGGTTAGTTCTGTGTTTTGGTCTTCAAGCTCTGAGATTCTTTCTTTGGCTTGGCTGATTTTGCTTTCCATGGTTTTTAGTCTGTTGTTCATTTCCATCACAGTATTCTTTACTGCTGTCATTTCTGACAACAGCTCCTTACTATTTTCTTCTTGTCTCTCCTCATTTTTAAAATTCTCTCCATTAATGTCTTGATGTCTGGGTTTGTTGCATGTAACCAGTCATTCTGTGGACTCTTCATTGTCTGTGTTCCAGAATCTGTTTTCTCAGTGTCTGATTTCCCAGGGGTCTGTGTAAGACCTATATTCTTCTTTTGGTTTTTCTTCATTTGTGCGGTTTTTTCTCCCTCTCTACTTTTTCCTTCCCTCCACGTCACTGTCTTCTTTAATTCTGTTATTCAGGGGTAAAGGGATTGGTTTTACTTCTGTTTGTTCAATCTCCTATTCTTTATGTATGGCCTTTTACTTTGTTCAATTCTGAAGTTGCG
>NW_007138750.1:0-1007 GCF_000164805.1 Carlito syrichta | reverse complement strand
GAGATGAGGGAAGTTTTCTTGAATGATTCATGAAATGTTTGTTCCAGTGTGGCTTCAGTTTCTCTTTCTGCCTCAGAAAGCCCAATTATCTTAAATTTGTTCTCTTGAAGTGATCATTCATCTATTGCAGGTTTTGTTCTGTCTTTTTGAGCTTCTTTTCTATGCTTTTGACAGTTTGGGGTAGTTCTGTGTTTTGGTCTTCAAGCTCTGAGATTCTTTCTTTGGCTTGGCTGATTTTGCTTTCCATGGTTTTTAGTCTGTTGTTCATTTCCATCACAGTATTCTTTACTGCTGTCATTTCTGACAACAGCTCCTTACTATTTTCTTCTTGTCTCTCCTCAATTTTTAAAATTCTCTCCATTAATGTCTTGATGTCTGGGTTTGTTGCATGTAACCTGTCATTCTGTGGACTCTTCATTGTCTGTGTTCCAGAATCTGTTTTCTCAGTGTCTGATTTCCCAGGGGTCTGTGTAAGACCTATATTCTTCTTTTGGTTTTTCTTCATTTGTGCGGTTTTTCCCACCTCTCTACTTTTTCCTTCCCTCCACGTCACTGTCTTCTTTAATTCTGTTATTCAGGGGTAAAGGGATTGGTTTTACTTCTGTTTGTTCAATCTCCTATTCTTTATGTATGTCCTTTTACTTTGTTCAATTCTGAAGTTGCACTGTAGGTTGGAGGTGGTCCTTTTTGCAGTTTTGAGATGTACTTAAGGGGAGAGTTGTGATTCAAATCTGTCTGCAGGTCCTGGTATTCACTGACAGGCGTGTGGATAATGTGGAACCCACTTCCCACTGCCCTATAATCTGTCCATGCAGTGGGGCTGTAGGTTTATTCCCTGAAAGGAAATGTGGTTAGCAGAGGGGAGAGAATGGAGCAGATAGTGGGTTGAAGAGGGAAGTGGAGAGATAGAGGAGTAAGGGGGGAAACAATCCAGTGTGCCAACAAATAGAGAGAGAAGCCTATACTGAAACAGATAAAAACAATAGACCACAGCTACAGTTGAACCG
>NW_007138749.1:0-812 GCF_000164805.1 Carlito syrichta | reverse complement strand
TCTGGGTTTGTTGCATGTAACCAGTCATTCTGTGGACTCTTCATTGTCTGTGTTCCAGAATCTGTTTTCTCAGTGTCTGATTTCCCAGGGGTCTGTGTAAGACCTATATTCTTCTTTTGGTTTTTCTTCATTTGTGCGGTTTTTTCTCCCTCTCTACTTTTTCCTTCCCTCCATGTCACTGTCTTCTTTAATTCTGTTATTCAGGGGTAAAGGGATTGGTTTTACTTCTGTTTGTTCAATCTCCTATTCTTTATGTATGGCCTTTTACTTTGTTCAATTCTGAAGTTGCACTGTAGGTTGGAGGTGGTCCTTTTTGCAGTTTTGAGATGTACTTAAGGCGAGAGCTGTGATTCAAAATCTGTCTGCAGGTCCTGGTATTCACTGACAGGCGTGTGGATAATGTGGAACCCACTTCCCACTGCCCTATAATCTGTCCATGCAGTGGGGCTGTAGGTTTATTCCCTGAAAGGAAATGTGGTTAGCAGAGGGGAGAGAATGGAGCAGATAGTGGGTTGAAGAGGGAAGTGGAGAGATAGAGGAGTAAGGGGGGAAACAATCCAGTGGGCCAACAAATAGAGAGAGAAGCCTATACTGAAACAGATAAAAACAATAGACCACAGCTACAGTTGAACCAACTCTCATACAAACAAAAATAAAACATATAGTGATGCTAATATACAAGCTAACCAACCACCTTGTTAGTGTGCTGTTCCTCTATACAAAGATATGGTTTAGAGAGAGAAGAAAAGAGAAGAAAAGGAAAAGGAAAAAAAGAAAAAAGGGAACAATACAGTAGAATACAATTATGTCAT
>NW_007138748.1:0-816 GCF_000164805.1 Carlito syrichta | reverse complement strand
ATCAAGTTCTCATAAGTGATCTAGATAAAACCATCATACATAACTGGGCCTCTGTGTTCCATTTAAGCACCGAGTATTTTAATCTTACTTCTTTTTGAGTTGGAGTCTCACTCTGTCACCCAGGCTGGAGTGCAGTGGCATACTTCACGGCCACCCCAGTGTCGACCTGCTGGACTCCGACAATCCTTCCACCTCAGCCTTCTAAGTAGCCGGAACCACAAGTGCACGCTACCACACCCGGCTAATTTTTTGACTTATTGTAGAGACAAGATCTTGTCAAGTTGCCGGGTTTGGTCTCGAACCTGTGGGCTCAGGCAATCCAGTTGTCTTGGCCTCCCAAAATCCTGGAATTGTAGGCTGAGCCACTGAGCCTGGTTGTGTTTTAATCTTAATAACATTTTACATGTCCCACAAGGAAATGTGTCTCCATGGCTGTACCCCCACTTGTATGTGGTGGGGATGGGGTTATCTGTACTGATCCTCTAAGTTAACTGCACTCTCTAAAATAGAATACCCCTGTGCTGCACTTATGGGCAGAGAGCCCCCTTCCTTTTATCTCTGCTGGCCTCCTTGTCACCTGGGGAAGATCCTTTTTCTCTTTGACATTTAATTACCCTATAGAAAATGCTGAGAGGAGAGGGTAGCAGGAGCTTGGAGGCTGCTGAATGTGAGGGGACCAAGCTCAGATGAGACATTTCTTTGGTTTTGATCTCATTTATGACTTCAGCTCAGAGATGCACCTTATTTGCCTTTTTTTCCCAAACCCCAACAATCTGCTCACAAGCTATTCATTGCTGATTGAGTATCTTTCCTGAG
>NW_007138747.1:0-724 GCF_000164805.1 Carlito syrichta | reverse complement strand
GCTGTACCCCCACGTGTATGTGGTGGGGGATGGGGTTATCTGTACTGATCCTCTAAGTTAACTACACTCTAAAATAGAATAGCCCCTGTGTTGCACTTATGGGCAGACAGCCCCCTTCCTTTTATCTCTGCTGGCCTCCTTGTCACCTGGGGAAGATTCTTTTTCTCTTTGACATTTAATTACCCTATAGAAAATGCTGAGAGGAGAGGGTAGCAGGAGCCTGGAGGCTGCTGGATGTGAGGGGACCAAGCTCAGATGAGACATTTCTTTGGTTTTGATCTCGTTTATGACTTCAGTTCAGAGATGCACCTTATTTGCCTTTTTTTCCCAAACCCCAACAATCTGCTCACAAGCTATTCATTGCTGATTGAGTATCTTTCCTGAGTCTGTATCTAAGAACAGCAGTCCCCACCCTTTCTGGCATCAAGGACTCATTTCATGGAAGACAATTTTTCTGTGGACTGGCTGGAGGAGGGTGTGGTTTCAGGATGATTCAAGTGCATCACATGTATTGTGCACTTTATTTCTATTATTATTATATTGTAATTTTTAATAAAATGATTCCACAACTCAGTATTTAAAAAGAAGAGGTGTGGATGGAAGTGGCAAATAAAATAATGGGTGAGCCACGTGTGGAATAAAGTATCAGATTCTGACTTAAAGCCTGCGAGCAATTGATTTGTTATGGTCTCTGTGAAGTCAAACCTCACTGCTAATGTTAATC
>NW_007138746.1:0-708 GCF_000164805.1 Carlito syrichta | reverse complement strand
CTGATGAAACTTTAACTGATAAGCGAGGATGATGTATTGGTGAAACTGAAGCTTGAGACATAAATAAGGGACACAGCAAAAGCACAGACATTAGAGACGCTAGAGAATGTTTAGTTATCTTCGTCTCCATGAAAAACAAAACCATTGTGTATAAAGAAAATGAAAGAACTTTCCTATTCTTTATTTTTAATGGTTAACAGACCCTATACTAAAATAACACCTTAGATGGGTAAGATGGAGGAAGAAGTTTGTGAGACCTGAGACAAGTCAATCCTGAGGGCAGCTGTTTTCAAACATAATTTAAGAAAGTATTGACATAGTAGATATAAATTTATAAGGGTAAAATGATTTAGTAATAAAAATGTAACTGTATAAAATAAAATAATTATATAGATAAAAAGAATAATGATTAAAATAATTAAATATAATAGAAAAATAGATATAGAATAGTTATATAGATAAAAATAGGATAATGGTTAAAATAATTAAATAAAATATAATTAAATAGGAAATAAATATAGGATATAAGAGTAGTCAAGTATAATTCATATAAAGGTTATTAAGTATTATTAAATTATGATTCATATAAGTAAAATAAGAATAAAGATAGATACATAATAGGAAAGTTTATAGAAAATAATTAAGAAATAATAAAATTAATTATAAGAAACAATAAAATTAGTTATAAGATATAAACACCAATATATT
>NW_007138745.1:0-796 GCF_000164805.1 Carlito syrichta | reverse complement strand
CAATAATCTCAAACTTTTTGTTGCAGCAGCATCAAAGGTAGTGTCCTTTTATCTTAACATTGAGAAGAGAGTACCAAAGTGGAAAAAGTAGGTAACTTACGTTGCTTGGCCACTGTCAAAATCAGCCAGAGAGGCCCTCAACTGCCCAGGGTTGATCTTTTCCCCTCAATCTACTGAGACTTATTGGTCAGATTGAGACATGTGGATTCACATTCGGGCAGACTAATGACCACACCTTTGTGAGTGCTGGTCATTGTGAATCTACTGATTTTAAAAGCCAGGAAAGGAATAACAGCTGCAGAGAGGTAAAGGCAGCAAGTTTACTGGCCAGGGGAGGGGGGAGCAAGCAGGATTCCCATGCAGTCCCTCCACCCTCTTTGACCTGGTCTAGGGAGAGTGATGTACCATGGGGAGCCAGTCTGGCAGTCTGATCCATTCCCAGTTGACTGTGTATCAGTTGGGAGGAAGAGCATCTTTTGAAGGCGACTGTGTAGGATCTCAGCCCAGATGTGTGGCCCTCAAGAAACAGCCACCCATTCAAGCTGCTAATAGTTTGACATTAAAGGAAGGGGAAATACTAATAAGCACACTAGACCAATTTAGCCTTGTTAAATACACCATAAAAACCAACTGTGGGAGGGAGCATTTTATCAGCTCCCTATTTGTCATTGAGAAGGCCCCTGCTTGCTAACCCATCATGGAGAAAGTCACTCTGATACTATGACTGTTGGATAAATAAGAGGTTTGTTTGTGTTCTTCTGGTCCAAGTGAGGTCAATTCTAAAGGAGCTGGAAAT
>NW_007138744.1:0-4516 GCF_000164805.1 Carlito syrichta | reverse complement strand
TTTGTTTAGTATACAGAGGAGGAGCAGCTCATTCTCGTGAAGCTGGCAAGGCTCTTTCTTGTCTCCCGTTCATGTCTCCATCTTGTGACCTGTGACTTTCACAGCCATCCTGCTGCCCAAACCACACCTGACACAGCCCTCACTGACTTCATTCCTCTGGCTAGTGTCATCGAAGTGGCCTCATCTTCTTGGTCCTTTCTGCGACATTTTCTCTTTCTTGGAACTTCTCCCTTCCTGGTTCTGGTGGCACTGCACCTTCTAGTCTTCCCTGTATGTCTGTCTGCATCTTCTCTGTCTCCATTTGCCCCCTCAATACTTTGGTTCTCTGAGTCTCTCTCAGTGAACACACAGTTGCTGGGTAGTCTCTTCTCTCAGATGCTTTTGGACACCTCCTAAATTTATGCAGGTGAGTGAAATTGGATTACTCCGAAGCATAATCATTATTCTAAGTATATAAGCGATCTCTTTCTTTCTTTTTTTAGTTAGAATCTCAATATGTCACCCAGGCTGGAGTGCAGCGACACACTCATGGCTACTGCAGCCTCAACCTGCTGGGCTCAGGCAATCCTTCTGGCTCAGCCTTCCAAGTAGTTGGAACCACAGGCACATGCCACCATGCCTGACTAATTTTTTGATTTATTTAGAGATGAGATCTTGCCAAGTTGCCCGACTGGGCTAAAACCCCTGGACTCAGGTTATCCTCTTTCCTCTCCCTTCCCAAAATTACAGCATGAACCACTATGCCTGGCCCATGCATGATTTCTGTAATGGTATGATTGGTTGTCTCTGGCCCTAGATAACATCTGAATGAAGTAATATGTGTACCTGTATTTTTATCAAAATAAAAAATGATAACCAGAGTTAGTCAAGAGGCACAGTAAATGTGTTGGTGGTACTTCTGATAAATCTGTGGCACTAAGCAGTTAAAATGTGTCTTAGTCCATTCAGGCTTCTGTAATAAAATGTCAAAACTGGGTGGCTTACAAACAATAGAAATGTATTTCTCATTGTTCTGCAGGCTGAAAAGTCCAAGATCAAGGCAATGGCAGATTTGGTATCTGGTGACGGCCTGATCCCTGGTTCACAAACTACCATCTTACTGTTTCCACATATGGTACAAGGGGACAAGGAGACTCTCTGGTGTCTCTTTTACATGGGCACTCATGCCTTTCATGAAGGTTTCACCCTCATGATCTAATCACCTACCAAAGGACCCACCTCCTAATACCATCACATTAGGGGTGAGGATTTCAAAACACGAATTTGAGGGTGACATAAATATTCCATCAATACAGAATGCAACCTTGTGAGTGAGCTGGATGAGATGCAGTTGAGGAGCCTGGTAGAGAACAGACCACAGGGGGGCAACTTGCGGCCTTGGTAAAGAAATAATCTTTGACCTAGTACAATGGGAAACCACTGGCAGATTCTGAAGGGGGTTGTGATCAGATTCATGTTTCAAAATATCATTCTGAGCCCCCTTTGGGGCACGATTAGATGGGGCCAGAATAGAGCTCATATTTCTTATTCTGATTCAGTTGGTCGAGGGTGAGATGTATAAGTTCTCCACATGGTTCTAACATGCTGCCATAGTGAGACTTTCTGCACAACACTAGATCTTCTGTAACTTGAGACCTTGTCATCTGAGAGTCATCCAAGCTCTGCCGCCATGGCTCAACAGCCACGGAGAACTCACTCCTCACTGGGGCAGTCTGATGCCTCTTTGGTAGCTCTGATGGTCAGAAAAGTCTCACCTTTTTAAGGATCCAATCTTCTCCATTGGTTCCATCCTCTGCCCATAGGTAGCATTCTAGTTCTGTTAATAGCCCACACATAAACTGGATTCTGGGACCTTCATTTCCTTCCTTTTAATCTTTATTTTCTTTAAAATATGAGGGAGGACCCTCCACAAAGCTGAAATTATGTTTTGGAGGGCAGGTCCCTTTGTGGTACAGGCTTCTCCTCCTAGATAAGTGTTCTAGGAACCCATCAGTATCAGTGTACCAGCTAGCGTTGTTGTAAGAGGCTGCATTCAGCTTCAGTGAATTTTTTTTTGGAGATTCTTTCAAAGTGTTTGCCCACTTCATTATGGGTGATTTACAAGTTCACCTGCCCACACTGTGCTGAGTGTTCAGTAGTTTTTGACCAAAAACTGCATGACCCCCATGCCCCACCCTCCCTATTCACCTGATCGCACCCCAAGAGATTTTGTTTTGTTTCCCCGGATGAAAAAAAAAAGGTTTTCAAAGAGAAACATTTTGCTTACATGGAATAGATGAAACAAAAAAGGGCAGAAGTACTCAAGGCATCAAAATTGACGAGTTTCGAATTCATTTTGAGTTGTGGGAAAAGCGTCTTGATAGGTGTATTGCATCAGATGAAGAGCACTTTGGAGGTGACTAAAGTTTAAACATGTAAGAATAAACTCATATTTTTTATAAATAAATGCCAGTATTTTTGTGCCCCCCCAACCCCGGTATAATGCAGATGCATGGAAGGAGAAAGTACAGAAAGTTGTAAGTTGACAGGAAAATGACACATCATCTGCCAGCACCCCAGCCTCCAATACACCTTCTAGAGTCAAACATGTTCATACTTGTGTATCCTTTCAAAGGAATTCTATGCTTTTACAAAATCTACCATTTTTAGACAAAAATACTATGCACACTATTCTGCACCCTGCTTTAACAAAACTAATATTAACATTTGAAGATTACTCTATATAAATATACAAAACCCCCTTGACTCCTTAAAAATCTTCACAGCATGCCTGCCTTTATTAAACCAGTCCCCTGTTGAAAGGCATTAGGTAGTTTCCAATCTTTTACCACTACAAACAAGGCAGTTATCAATTCCTTGCATTGTATATACTTCTTTGTAGAGGTTATCTGTGTGATCAATTTAAAGCAATGCAATTGCTAGATCAAACAGTATGTACATATGGCCAAATTGCTATCCAACAAGAGGGTATCGATTTGTTTTCCTCCAAAAAGTATGTGTTGCAGCTGTCTCATTGTTCTTAGATGTGCCTATTTGTAAATGCGCTATTGCAATTATTTTCCTTGAATTGAACCCACTATTTCTGTGTGACTCAGTGACTTCAGTGAATGTGGGCCACACCCACTCTTATTCACATTGATTCTCATAAAAATCCAAATGTTGAGTCTGCCATTTTGACCACGATCTCAGTATCTGCAATCTCAGGGTTGTTAAAGGATGGTAGAGGGAGGCAAGAAAGTGAGATGTGAACATGGAAGCAGGGTAAGAGAGAAAGATTTGAAGGGACACAATCAGTCTCTGTTTCAAAGTACAGCTGCTAAAACAGTTTTCTCCCATTTCATACCTGGGCTGTTAGATTTCTGCACACAAGTTGCAGATGTTTTTCTTTATCTGTGTATGAATGTTCTTTTGCTGCTATAACACATCACCACAAATATGGGGGCCCTAAAATAGCACAGATATGTTATCTTACAGTTCCGTTTGTTCAGAAGTTCAAAATGAGTGTCACTTGGCAAAAATGAAGGTGTCACAGGATCACGTTTCCTTTGAAGGCTCCAGAGGAAATTCCTTCCCTTGCCTCTTCCAGTTTCTAAAGTAACCTGCATTTCTTGACTCATGGCCCCTTCTTCCATCTCAGGGCCATCAATGCAGCATCTTCAAATCTTTCTCTGACTCTTACCTTGCTTCCATGTTCACATCTCACTCTCTTGCTTCCCTCTATCATCCTTTAAGAACCCTGAGATTGCATTATCCACCTAGATAATACAGAATGATACCCCAATTGTAAGCTACTTAACTTAATCATACATGAATGTAAGGTAACGTTCACAGATTCTGGTAAGTAGGATACAGACATCTTTTGGGAGCCATTTTTCTGTCTGTCAAATCTTCATTAAATATTATCTTATTAAATCTAACTGCTTTAAATGATGCTTGCTACATAAATGGTCTTCCAGTGAGGATCTGGGTATCTTCCCTTCTATGAAGATTTAAACTAAGTTCTAATTGGTGCATAATGTTATGCTGAGCATCTTTGGGGTTAGACTGAAGAGTTACAAGAACAAATGTGGACACGTGTGTTACAGTTTATAAAGAACATTTCCATTTGTTGTCACGATATAATCTTCACTACTGAGTGAGAAAACAGGTTCATGGGCTTGGGGCACAGCCAAAGCCTCACAGTGGGTCAGTGCTGGCAAACTCTTCAGTTCCAAAGCTACCACTCTTTCTGCTATTCCAGTTGCATGAAAGTCAGGCTACCAACCCAGGGGAAGGCCCCAGTAAAAGTCCTTGAGAACTCTTTTCCTTTGTGGGCTTGGGACTGCCTAAGCTACCAGTTTGGGTTGGAAAAACGACTCCCTGTTAACAATTGATGGAACTTGTCTTCATGCCTTCACCGCCCAGAACTCACAACAGCCTCATCAGCTGAGCTGGACAGCCCTGGGCAGTGTTTCCATATCCCTGATGACCCAGGGCAGATGTAGGCCCAGAAAGATTGAGATCACAATCAAGGTCA
>NW_007138743.1:0-4425 GCF_000164805.1 Carlito syrichta | reverse complement strand
CTGTGACTTTCACAGCCATCCTGCTGCCCAAACCCCACCTGACACAGCCCTCACTGACTTCATTCCTCTGGCTAGTGTCATCGAAGTGGCCTCATCTTCTTGGTCCTTTCTGCGACATTTTCTCTTTCTTGGAACTTCTCCCTTCCTGGTTCTGGTGGCACTGCACCGTCTAGTCTTCCCTGTATGTCTGTCTGCATCTTCTCTGTCTCCATTTGCTCCCTCAATACTTTGGTTCTCTGAGTCTCTCTCAGTGAACACACAGTTGCTGGGTAGTCTCTTCTCTCAGATGCTTTTGGACACCTCCTAAATTTATGCAGGTGAGTGAAATTGGATTATTCCGAAGCATAATCATTATTCTAAGTATATAAGCGATCTCTTTCTTTCTTTTTTTACTTAGAATCTCAATATGTCACCCAGGCTGGAGTGCAGCGACACACTCATGGCTACTGCAGCCTCAACCTGCAATCCTTCTGGCTCAGCCTTCCAAGTAGTTGGAACCACAGGCACATGCCACCATGCCTGACTAATTTTTTGATTTATTTAGAGATGAGATCTTGCCAAGTTGCCCGACTTGGCTAAAACCCCTGGACTCAGGTTATCCTCTTTCCTCTCCCTTCCCAAAATTACAGCATGAACCACTATGCCTGGCCCATGCATGATTTCTGTAATGGTATGATTGGTTGTCTCTGGCCCTAGATAACATCTGAATGAAGTAATATGTGTACCTGTATTTTTTATCAAAATAAAAAATGATAACCAGAGTTAGTCAAGAGGCACAGTAAATGTGTTGGTGGTACTTCTGATAAATCTGTGGCACTAAGCAGTTAAAATGTGTCTTAGTCCATTCAGGCTTCTGTAATAAAATGTCAAAACTGGGTGGCTTACAAACAATAGAAATGTATTTCTCATTGTTCTGCAGGCTGAAAAGTCCAAGATCAAGGCAATGGCAGATTTGGTATCTGGTGACGGCCTGATCCCTGGTTCACAAACTACCATCTTACTGTTTCCACATATGGTACAAGGGGACAAGGAGACTCTCTGGTGTCTCTTTTACATGGGCACTCATGCCTTTCATGAAGGTTTCACCCTCATGATCTAATCACCTACCAAAGGACCCACCTCCTAATACCATCACATTAGGGGTGAGGATTTCAAAACACGAATTTGAGGGTGACATAAATATTCCATCAATACAGAATGCAACCTTGTGAGTGAGCTGGATGAGATGCAGTTGAGGAGCCTGGTAGAGAACAGACCACAGGGGGGCAACTTGCGGCCTTGGTAAAGAAATAATCTTTGACCTAGTACAATGGGAAACCACTGGCAGATTCTGAAGGGGGTTGTGATCAGATTCATGTTTCAAAATATCATTCTGAGCCCCCTTTGGGGCACGATTAGATGGGGCCAGAATAGAGCTCATATTTCTTATTCTGATTCAGTTGGTCGAGGGTGAGATGTATAAGTTCTCCACATGGTTCTAACATGCTGCCATAGTGAGACTTTCTGCACAACACTAGATCTTCTGTAACTTGAGACCTTGTCATCTGAGAGTCATCCAAGCTCTGCCGCCATGGCTCAACAGCCACGGAGAACTCACTCCTCACTGGGGCAGTCTGATGCCTCTTTGGTAGCTCTGATGGTCAGAAAAGTCTCACCTTTTTAAGGATCCAATCTTCTCCATTGGTTCCATCCTCTGCCCATAGGTAGCATTCTAGTTCTGTTAATAGCCCACACATAAACTGGATTCTGGGACCTTCATTTCCTTCCTTTTAATCTTTATTTTCTTTAAAATATGAGGGAGGACCCTCCACAAAGCTGAAATTATGTTTTGGAGGGCAGGTCCCTTTGTGGTACAGGCTTCTCCTCCTAGATAAGTGTTCTAGGAACCCATCAGTATCAGTGTACCAGCTAGCGTTGTTGTAAGAGGCTGCATTCAGCTTCAGTGAATTTTTTTTTGGAGATTCTTTCAAAGTGTTTGCCCACTTCATTATGGGTGATTTACAAGTTCACCTGCCCACACTGTGCTGAGTGTTCAGTAGTTTTTGACCAAAAACTGCATGACCCCCATGCCCCACCCTCCCTATTCACCTGATCGCACCCCAAGAGATTTTGTTTTGTTTCCCCGGATGAAAAAAAAAAGGTTCTCAAAGAGAAACATTTTGCTTACGTGGAATAGATGAAACAAAAAAGGGCAGAAGTACTCAAGGCATCAAAATTGACGAGTTTCGAATTCATTTTGAGTTGTGGAAAAAGCGTCTTGATAGGTGTATTGCATCAGATGAAGAGCACTTTGGAGGTGACTAAAGTTTAAACATGTAAGAATCAACACACAATTTCATATTTTTTATAAATAAATGCCAGTATTTTTGTGCCCCCCCAACCCCGGTATAATGCAGATGCATGGAAGGAGAAAGTACAGAAAGTTGTAAGTTGACAGGAAAATGACACATCATCTGCCAGCACCCCAGCCTCCAATACACCTTCTGGAGTCAAACATGTTCATACTTGTGTATCTTTTCAAAGGAATTCTACGCTTTTACAAAATGTACCATTTTTAGACAAAAATACTATGCACACTATTCTGCACCCTGCTTTAACAAAACTAATATTAACATTTGAAGATTACTCTATATAAATATACAAAACCCCCTTGACTCCTTAAAAATCTTCACAGCATGCCTGCCTTTATTAAACCAGTCCCCTGTTGAAAGGCATTAGGTAGTTTCCAATCTTTTACCACTACAAACAAGGCAGTTATCAATTCCTTGCATTGTATATACTTCTTTGTAGAGGTTATCTGTGTGATCAATTTAAAGCAATGCAATTGCTAGATCAAACAGTATGTACATATTGCCAAATTGCTATCCAACAAGAGGGTACCGATTTGTTTTCCTCCAAAAAGTATGTGTTGCAGCTGTCTCATTGTTCTTAGATGTGCCTATTTGTAAATGCGCTACTGCAATTATTTTCCTTGAATTGAACCCACTATTTCTGTGTGACTCAGTGACTTCAGTGAATGTGGGCCACACCCACTCTTATTCACATTGATTCTCATAAAAATCCAAATGTTGAGTCTGCCATTTTGACCACGATCTCAGTATCTGCAATCTCAGGGTTCTTAAAGGATGGTAGAGGGAGGCAAGAAAGTGAGATGTGAACATGGAAGCAGGGTAAGAGAGAAAGATTTGAAGGGACACAATCAGTCTCTGTTTCAAAGTACAGCTGCTAAAACAGTTTTCTCCCATTTCATACCTGGGCTGTTAGATTTCTGCACACAAGTTGCAGATGTTTTTCTTTATCTGTGTATGAATTTTCTTTTGCTGCTATAACAAATCACCACAAATATGGGGGCCCTAAAATAGCACAGATTTGTTATCTTACAGTTCCGTTTGTTCAGAAGTTCAAAATGAGTGTCACTTGGCAAAAATGAAGGTGTCACAGGACCACGTTTCCTTTGAAGGCTCCAGAGGAAATTCCTTCCCTTGCCTCTTCCAGTTTCTAAAGTAACCTGCATTTCTTGACTCATGGCCCCTTCTTCCATCTCAGGGCCATCAATGCAGCATCTTCAAATCTTTCTCTGACTCTTACCTTGCTTCCATGTTCACATCTCACTCTCTTGCTTCCCTCTATCATCCTTTAAGAACCCTGAGATTGCATTATCCACCTAGATAATACAGAATGATACCCCAATTGTAAGCTACTTAACTTAATCATACATGAATGTAAGGTAACGTTCACAGATTCTGGTAAGTAGGATACAGACATCTTTTGGGAGCCATTTTTCTGTCTGTCAAATCTTCATTAAATATTATCTTATTACATCTAACTGCTTTAAATGATGCTTGCTACATAAATGGTCTTCCAGTGAGGGTCTGGGTATCTTCCCTTCTATGAAGATTTAAACTAAGTTCTAATTGGTGCATCATGTTATGCTGAGCATCTTTGGGGTTAGACTGAAGAGTTACAAGAACAAATGTGGACACGTGTGTTACAGTTTATAAAGAACATTTCCATTTGTTGTCACGATATAATCTTCACTACTGAGTGAGAAAACAGGTTCATGGGCTTGGGGCACAGCCAAAGCCTCACAGTGGGTCAGTGCTGGCAAACTCTTCAGTTCCAAAGCTACCACTCTTTCTGCTATTCCAGTTGCATGAAAGTCAGGCTACCAACCCAGGGGAAGGCCCCAGTAAAAGTCCTTGAGAACTCTTTTCCTTTGTGGGCTTGGGACTGCCTAAGCTACCAGTTTGGGTTGGAAAAACGACTCCCTGTTAACAATTGATGGAACTTGTCTTCATGCCTTCACCGCCCAGAACTCACAACAGCCTCATCAGCTGAGCTGGACAGCCCTGGGCAGTGTTTCCATATCCCTGATGACCCAGGGCAGATGTAGGCCCAGAAAGATTGAGATCACAATCAAGGTCA
>NW_007138742.1:0-5153 GCF_000164805.1 Carlito syrichta | reverse complement strand
TTTTCCCAATTGTTTGTTTTGTTGGCTTTGTCAAAGATCAGTTGATTGTAGAAATGTGGTTTTATTTCTGGATTCACTATTCTGTTACATTGGTCAATATGTCTGCTTTTTTTTTTTCTTTTCCTTTTTTTTTTTTTTTTTAACCAGTATCATGCTGTCTTAATTACGATAGGCTTATCATATAACTTAAAGTCAGGCAGCAAGACAGCTTTGCAGTTGCTCTTTTTGCTTAGATTTGCTTTGTTTATTCAGGCTTCTTATACTCTTCATCTAAATGCTAATAATTTTTTCTGGTTCTATGGGGAATGAAGTTGGTGTTATGATTGGGATTATAATGAACCTGTAGATTGCTTTGGGCTGTATGGCCATTTTAGCAATATTGATTTTTCCAATCCATGAACATGAGATGTTTTTCCTTTGTTTATGTCATCTACAATTTTGTTCACCAATTTTTTTGTATTTCATCCTGCAGCGGTCTTTCACTTCCTTAGTTAGTTGTATTCTTAGGTTTGTTTGTTTATAGCTAGTGTAAATGGGATTGAGCTCTTGATTTGTTTCTCAGCTTGAGTATTTTTAGTTAATAGGAATGTTACCTATTTTTGTACACTGAATTTGTATCCTGAAAATTTACTAAAGTTACTCATCAAGTCTATAAGCTTCCTAAAGGAATTTTTAGAATTTTCTATGTTTACAGTCATGTCATCTGTGAACAGGGATAATGTGACTTCGTCATGCTGATTTGGATACTTTTTAATGCTTTCTCTTGATGGATTGCTTCCTACAACTTCAGTACAATGTTGAATAAAAGTGGTGAGAGTGGACATCCTTGTATTGCTTCTGCTCTGGGGGGAAATGCTTTCAAAGTTTCCTGGTTAAGTATGACATAGGCTGTTTATTTGTCATGTATGGCTCTTACTATTTAGAAGTATGTTCCTTAACATGTAGATTTTAATATGAATGTTATCAAAGAGATTCACTGGGGAAAACATTTCTCAGTCTAAATTAAATGTCCTCTAAAATGTGGCTTCTCATTTCTTACATAGACTACATGTTAATATGATAAAATATAGCTTCTTATTTAGAATATCTGAGGAGGTTCTGCAATTTTGCATTCAACAATGTTGAAGATGCTCTTGCACGTTGGACAAACTTTGATTAAGAAGAAAAATAATGTCATATTTATGTTCGGTTTTTTAAAATTTTTATCAGGAAACCTTGTTTGTCAACTGATGATTGTATATTTCATGTAATTTCCTTATTTTATTTTTGTCATCGATTCTATGATGTACTGAAGTGTTCTTGCTAATGTGTTTTTGCTAACATGTTATCTTTGCTAAAAATGTCTAAGAATTACACCAGATGTATTCTGGAGTCACTCTCTAAGTAGTTAACATTTTGAGATCTGGGTCATAGTGCTCATGCAAGATTGTCTGCTGTCAACTCTTCATCATGACCATCACTTCTGGAAGCACTTTTCCGGAATGCCTTCTTACTCTTGAGTTTCCTGAAGAGTTTCTCCAAGGATGGTCACCCCCATGAAATTTGGAAATAAGAAGGATTCAACACTATCCATCAACACTTGCAAGCAGACACATGCACAGAGGGGAGGACTGGAGGATCACCTGAAGAGGTGCCACATCAGCTGATAGCATCAGCAACCCACCCTTAATATTCCCTGATAAGTTTGAGGACCACATTGTTAGGCAGCCTACATTATCTTTGGCAGGTGTGCTCTGGATTCTAGGGAAGGACCAGGAAATTTTCCATTTCCAACATCTGCTTCCAGATCTATAATTTTCTTGGACCTTTGAAATGTTGTAGTTTAGACTCTAATTTCTTGTTTTATAACAAATTCTACTTGAAATACCTAAGGTATCATCCCCTTTCCTTTATAAACCTTGACTATTCTTGTACCCTAGACTCCTTAGAAATAAAGATCTGTGTATTTTTTAATCAAAGGAGGCAATTCATATATGTGCTGCTGGAATTGAAGAGAAAGACAGACTGAAGATAAGTCTGCTTGTTATCTTCCACCAAAACCTTAAAACCTCCACATCTGAAAAGTCTGTTACTCTCTAGCTGTGTCTACATTACATATTTCCATGTTAGATATTCCCTGAGCTTCTTGCCTTTTAATACATGCCTTTCATCAATCTTAACCCAAGATTTTCCCTTTCAAAAGCTGAGGGAGGTCTTCTCCAGACCGCTCACCTCTGCCGTTTAAACTATTCTATTCCATAAGCCTGCCTATGCTCAAATCAGCAATCTATTTCCATTTCTAAAATAAAGCAAATCTTAATTAGTGGAATTAAGGCATTTGATCCAGGCAGGTTTAGGGGGAAAACCATGCAATAAGGCGAAGGGGACCCCAGGTATCTCACAGGGCATTGGAGCCCCCACAGTATAAAAAGGACACCATTTTGTGGAGTAGAGAGGAAAGTTCAGTAGCAGTGTTGAAACTGCAGGGGAAAGAGGGGATGCCCCACATGCTAGTGCAAGATGCAGAACACCTTCTCCCACTAGTGCAGATGTCACAGCTGAAGCACAATGAGCAAGGCATTCACATAGGTAGAGGCCACTGGTGCAAGTCTCAGAGCACAGTTGACTCTGACATGAGAAGGAAACCCATGCAGAGTCAAAGTTGGGGAGAAGGGGTATCAGGGCTAATGTTGGTGTATGAGATATGGGATGGTAGACATCTGCAACAGGAGTTTATGTGAAAGGACAGCAGGAGATTGGTGTTACACAAATAGGTTTATTAAATAGATCAATGCACTGAAGATAATTTGAGCCACGGTACTGTTGGAGAAAACTTAATATAACAAAGAGAATACTAGAATAAAATCTGTGAATTTAGATTGCATATGTATTTGTGCAAATTCATGGCATTTTATAGCTACAGATAAAAATCAGATAATTTTTCCTAGAGGCAATGATATAGAAGTCCTGATGGCCACATTTGGTGTAGAGATCTTATTTTCTGAATGCAATTTCTTAAAAAAAATTCAGTAATTCTTAGTAAAATGACTGTTTTCATGTCTAAAATAGTGGATAAAGAATATGAGACTGAGCATCTAGTGCCAGAAACTAAGCAAATGCTCAGAGAATCATGGAGTAAAAACAGCAGACATTAATAGCCAACATGAATATGGCTCCCATTGGATGAAGCTGGGGAATGTTGAGTATAAAAATTAATATGATGGCAAGATAGTATAAGTATTGAAGAAAATGTGAATCCATGGATCCATGTGTTGATTAGGAGAGAGATATTCATGAAACATCAAAGGACTTCTCCACAAGTTCTTATTACTTGCAGAGAAAAAGAGTGAAAGTACATACAGTGGAGGCATCTGAAAGATACCCTTCCCAAGGAATCAAACTGAATGCGATCAGTTATCGAGCAGATAAAAACCACACACTACCCAGTAGGATGCAGTGAGAGCATCACTTCTGGTTATCCTGGTCAAAGAGCATTAGCAGAATTTAAACATGAAGAAAAATCAAATGAATCTAAATTGAGAGACAGTATACAAATAGCTAGTGTGTGATTTTCAAGAAGGACAAGATTAGTAAATCAACATAAACACTGAAGAACAGGTCCAGATAAAAAGAAAACCAAAAAGACAGAGACCACTAAAGGCAACACAGGAATCATTTTATTACAAAATAACTTATTGGTACACTTGTCAGAACATGAAATGGTCATTGATGGCTTAACAGAGTGATACATGGATACAGATTCACTGATTCCACAGCTGCAATTGGTTTATGCAGAACAATGTCTTAATTGTAGAAAATTCATATTTAAGTGTTAGCTAGTAGGGTTATGAGGTCATGCAATTACTTTTAAATTGTTTAGGAAAATAAATTAGTATACTGTACAATATTTACAAGTTTTTCTCTAGGTGTGAACTTGCTTCAAATTCAAAGAAAATCAAAGAAATGACTGTTTTTTTTTGTTTTTTTCAGTTGAAGTCTCACTCTGTCGCCCAGACTGGAGCCTCGACCTGCTGGGCTCCGGCAATCCTTCCACCTCAGCCTTTCAAGTAGCTGGAACTATAGGTGCACGCTACCACGCCTGGCTAATTTTGATTTATTGTAGAGATGGGGTCTCACCAGGTTGCCCAGGCGAGTCTCGAACCCACGGGCTCAGGCAGTCCACTCACCTCGACCTCCCAAGGCATGGGATGACAGGCTGAGCCACTGAGCCCGGCCAAAATGGCTGTTTTTAAGGGAATGCCCAAGGTATTCTTAAAGCAGCTGTCCTCAACGTTTTGGCATCTGGGATCATCTTTGTGGAAGACAATTTTTTCATAGAATATTGTGTGGGTATCTGGTTTCAGGATGATTCAAGTGCATACATTTTTATACACTTTATTTTTATTATTATTGCATTGTAATCTATAAAGAAATAATTATATAACTCACATACAAAGAGAAGCACAGATGAAAGTGGTACATAAATAATGGGCAGTCCATGCAATGAACTAAAATGTATAGGATTCTCACTTGAAACCTGACACCAGATGAAGCTGTACAATTGAAGTACAACTCCCATGCCACATATTGAAAGGGTTTTCATGAGTCTGCAAGCAATGACTTACTATGGTCTCTGTGCAGTCAAACCTCACGCTAATGTTAAGCTGTCTATGCAGTTGCTCCCCACCATTAGCATCACCTCCTAAGCTCCACCTCAGAGTATCAGGTATTAGATTCTCCTTTTTTTTCCCATGTGCAGGTCCTAATAGGGTCACCGTTCCCATGAGAGTCTAATGCCACCACTGATATGACAGAGAATGGAGCTCAGGTAGTGATGTAAGTGATGGTGAACTGCTGTATGAACAGATCAAACATTGCTCATTCACCCATCATTCACCTTCTGCTGTGTGAATTAAATCCAGTTTCTAATGCCACAGCCTGTTACCAGGTCATGACCTGAGCATTGGGAACCTCTTCTAAAGTATTTTGTAATGGCTGTGAACCATTACTCTTTTGTTTATGAGACTAAAAAAATTTACTATAGATGCAGACATATAACACTATCTTTTTTCAAAGATGTGTGGCTGAGAGACAAATCACATTCAAAGGACCAGGTCTTGGTTGTCTTTACCATCCATTCACTAAATATACAACATATTGTTCTTGGTTTGAGA
>NW_007138741.1:0-530 GCF_000164805.1 Carlito syrichta | reverse complement strand
TCACCTTCTGCTGTGTGAATTAAATCCAGTTTCTAATGCCACAGCCTGTTACCAGGTCATGACCTGAGCATTGGGAACCTCTTCTAAAGTATTTTGTAATGGCTGTGAACCATTACTCTTTTGTTTATGAGACTAAAAAAATTTACTATAGATGCAGACATATAACACTATCTTTTTTCAAAGATGTGTGGCTGAGAGACAAATCACATTCAAAGGACCAGGTCTTGGTTGTCTTTACCATCCATTGACTAAATATACAACATATTGTTCTTGGTTTGAGAACCTTCATAGTAAAACCTTTCGTTGCAATATGATCTTATTTATCTCAGCTTATCAGCATGAAAGTTTTGATGGGCATAACCATACTTAATTATTATTTTTTTCTCTTTTAATTTTTATTTTAAAATTGTGGGGTACAATTTAGGGTGAGGTATACAAATATTCATTGTGCAGGTATCCAAGGTGATGAGGTGTGACCTCCCACAACTCCAGGCAGATATTGGGTACTGTCAATCCCACCTCCTCACCCC
>NW_007138740.1:0-610 GCF_000164805.1 Carlito syrichta | reverse complement strand
GGATAGGATGCTAACACATTATGGGTATTTTTGTAAATCTACCCCATTGTGAGAGAGAGAAGGGAACTCATGGAGGAGTCAAGTTTCTCTGGGAAGTGTTCCTCTAGAGGAGGAACCTGAAAAATCTGTGCTATTTAATAAGTATCCTAGGTGACTGCTTAAATACAGGAAAAGCTCAACTATGGTAAACTGATAGAAAAGGGAGAGTTGCATATGCTGACATTTTAAATGAAGACATTTCCAAACTATATAGAATACTGAAAAGCTATTCTTAGTATTTAATCATTCACTAAGTGAGGTTTTACTTTATCACTACCACGGTTAACAATATGGAGCAGATGGAAACTGGAAGAAAGACTTACCCTGCCATTTATCATTCAAGCAAGGCATTGGTCTGATTCAACTTAATACATGCATCTTTTTTTCAGAAATACCAGCATAGTGCAGAGTGGGGCAGTCATACATTGTTTGAGTAAATGATTAATATTGAGCTTCTATTTTTAACATTTGACCATTTTTACACATTGCCATATAAAATTCATTTATAATGTTTTTGGTTGTTATGTCCATACACTGCAAGATAGTTATTATTAGCCCCAGATTATAAGTA
>NW_007138739.1:0-5414 GCF_000164805.1 Carlito syrichta | reverse complement strand
CCCAATAAATGTTTTGAATAATGTACTAGTATGTTACACTGCCAAATAACACTTTCTATTAAATGAAACCCATTAGATCTCATGGCACAGCTGAGTTTGGTAATATCAAAGGATTATGTGCCACATGTTAATCCAGGATAACATATAGTCACATAATTGTTATGACTGTATTTCAGAAGTTGTTAGCTTTAGTATGCAATTTTATTTCACACATTATGGTATGATATGCCCTATAGCCTAGAAATAGGGCCAACCAGAGAACCTCAGGTTATGGGCTAGAACTGCTTGGTTTAGTCAAACACGTTGGTTGAGGGAAAAGAATAAGAAGGCCTTGTTTTGGAACCAGAACTTCCTGCTTGGTTGACCAGATGTCCACTCTTTTTCTTGCTGGGAGGGTTTAGTAGGAATCTGGTTTAGCAGGGTATCTTAGATCCTAGTTCTACAGACACCATAAAAGGACTCAGATGCTGCTGATCCAACTTATCTCAATTCAGATTTGAAGCCCTCATGTGGTGGTAACAATTCATCTTATCTGTTTTATTTTCCCTGGCTCTTACATGAAGATTATGAACATTTCCTCCTCTGAGGCCTATTGCACAATGTAGTCACCAAACCCCAAAATTGGTGGAGGGAAACAAACAAATAAAAAACAATAACTAACATCAATGGCGGGTCTGACAATCAAGTCAGAAAATCTGGTGTGAGAGATAAAGCTTTTTTATTTTTCTCAGTTCAAGTTCATCTTGTTTATCTCTACCTTGTCTGAGTAGGTGAGAGGGAACTGAAGTAGTATCTAGTCCTTGACACAATCTCCTGACATTTGGTACCTACTGATTCCTTCCTCACTTGGGCTGGCTCTGGGTCATTAGTCAGCTCCTTTATCTATATTCTCATCTGCAAGGCCATCTCAGGTCATGAGGCTCTCTTTGTTACTTTTATACTGCATAGGGATCATTTTGTGGCTCCAAAAGCTTTTGGGGAATAGAACTAGATCCTCATCTACTTAGAAATTCCATGCTGCCATTTCTTTCCTTCTAAGATCATTCCCAGGAAATGGGTCACAGGTGTTCCCTGCTGTTGACCACCACAGACTTAACTGGGAATTGATTTCTTCCTAGGACTTGATCAGGAGGCTAGGATGAATGTGAGGGGAAGTTAGGGGCTTTATTCTTGAGTTCTGCTGATTTTTACTCACTTGTCTGACTCCACTGGACTTTGGTAAGTCCTATTATATCCCTGAAAGGATTGTACTCTTATTCATGAAGTATCCTTCTTAATTCTTATATAATTATTCCTTTCTTTCCTCAGATCATCTAAGCTTCTGAAGAAAAGGCAAAGATTGGGAGTGGGGAAAGGAAAATTCTGGAGAAAAGTATTTTTAAATACTTTAAAACATTGTTATTACACATTTATGAAACACATAAACCACATACTGTTTACAAATATTATCTCATTTTTGTCTTTTAAAGTGGGCATCTTTGGGCCAGGCTCAGTGACTCAGCCTGTAATCCCAGCACTTTGGGAGGCCAAGGTGAGTGGATTGCCTGGGCCCATGGGTTCAAGACCCACCTGGGCAACTTGGTGAGACCTCATCTCTATAATAAATCAAAATTTAGCCAGGCATGGTAGCGTGTGCCTGTAGTTCCAGCTACTTGGAAAGCTGAGGTGGAAGGATCATCAGAGCCCAGCAGGTTGAGATTGCAATGGCCAGGAACATGCCATTGCACTCCAGTCTTGACTGCAGAGTGAGACTCCAACTCAAAAAAATTAAAATTAAAATTAAAAAATAAAGTGGACATCTTTATTTTTTTTTATTTTATGTAAGAGAAAACCTAAACTCAGAGAGGTTAAGTGACTTTTTTGAAACACAGAAACAGAAAAAATGAAATATGCACCAGATTTTGCTGACTCCAGAGCCCAGGACCTATCCCCCTGAGATTCAGTGGAATCCCCAGAGATTACAATGTGACTGGTCTGGGTATAGCTTGGGTACAGGAATATTTTTTCAGTTCCCCAGGTGATTCTATTGTTCAACTAGAGTTGGAAACCATGGTCTGAAGTTGTGCTGTCCACAAAACAAGCACTATTTCATAGCAATCATACCTTGCTTGATGCTATCGACTGGAGATGGACATTTGGTTTTGTCTCTAAGAGGTAACTGACCTTCTGAAAAGAAACTGTGGCTGGAGGGAGCATATATTCTATGTCATTGGGATTTTAAGTGACAGAACGTGTTCTTTACTTTATAACTTTTTACGTGCCCAAAATGATTCCCAAGTATTCACAGGTTAAGATGAACTTCTAACCATCTTGGAATCCAGTGGGAAAGAAAACCTTCAGAGTCAATGTTTAGATTTTGATATAAATTCCCCCAAACAGAGGGAGAAGCTGAGGAATGGTGCTCTGTGCTGTTGCTTGGAAGATTTGTTTGATAAAAGTTTCTTTAGAACATTTTTAGGGAACAGGGGCGTAAAAGAGCTATTTTTACTGCTTCCAATGAAACTCATAAATGATCTTCTTCCAAAATGGCTAATTTCATAGCAGGCTGGAGAAGTCAGTAAAGACCTTAAATAGGTTGAACTTATTTAGTTTTCACTTAAAGGCCACACTCAGTTGTAGCCCTTGTTAAAAATTAAGCTGGAAAATGTCTCTGAGGAGAAATTCAAGCATTCCCTTCCAGCTTGGACTGGTCATGAACAGTGACTATATAACTATAATTCAAATCATATGTGTGGCCCTTGGTTTTTGCGCTACTCAAGATTATTTTTCCCCTTTTAAATTGATCAAAACAGTCATTGGCTTAAAGACAGACCTGTTCACATAAAGACACAGTGCTGGAAATGCAGTGGTGTTCCAAGACCTCAAACTACAAACCAAATTTAGAAATCTCCAGCAAAGATGAGGCTCAGTTTGAATGCATCCATGAGCAGAGCTTCATAATCTTCAATTCAGCTTTCCCCTGGTGACCCATGGATGAATTCATTTCAAAACACGAAATGAAAATTGACAGAAAAATACGAGCATGGGCCAAAGAGACTTAAGCACTTTATATGTATTCTAGTGTCAGAAACTCACTTTATATACTTTATATACTTTATATACTGCATAGGGATGGACCTAATTATGCCTTTATCTCTAAATTGGTGAAAGAAGAGTGAACAACCTAAATGTTTCTAGGAATATTTCCTGGCATCTAGACACTGAATGTCATTTTGGACAATGCCAATAGATATTTGGTTTTACTTGCATAGGGGTTTTCTGTGTGTTTGGCATCTTTTGAGATAGAGCTTAGGTCACATGAGGCAGTATGGCTGGGTAGGGAGGGGTTGGTCATTAAAAGTCACCACATGGGGTGGAGGTTTCACTCTGCCCCTTACTGCTGGTGAGCATAGGGAGCCTACACACCACTTGAGTCTCAGTTTCCTTCTCTGTACAATGGGAAAGAGTGATTCTTACCTTACAGGGTCATTGTGAGGTTCAGGTGAGGTAGGTGTGGAATTTGTGGCACATCATAGAAACATTATCTGTTGTTGTATCAGAGGTTATTCTGAGGGCACTGAGAACTGGAAAGAAAAGGAAATATGTCTAGAAAAGGAAAGCAAATACCCCAGGCCCCTTCCTGCTCCCCACAGGTACACAGCTACTAAGAAAACTAACATTTACATGTCCTGTTCACAGTTTACTTTTCATTGACCTTAGAATTTTCCCTTGGTTTTCAGAATTATTCTCATTGACAGGTACCAGATTTCTTTAAATAATCCTCAGTGTTCTAACATTTTTTAAAGACACTGTTCTAAAAATATATTTTTTAAACCTATGTTAGTTACCATGGGCAATTATTTTGCTCATGTGGTATCAACTCGACTTTCTCGAACTTGCCTCTAACACTATTTTGTATTGTATAACTCCTTGTTCAGCCCAAGACCCTACAAAGCCTGCTCCCCCACTCCATGTCTGTCTCTGTTTGCATGAGATATGTTTATTCTGATGTATGCTCTTGCTCATTGTTTTTATAGGTCTATACTGTTGAATCAACAGAGCAAGAGTTATAGCATGTCTTTTGCATATATAGGGCCTTAGACAGCTGCATTTTATAATAAAATATTGTAATGTCCAGGGTAACTTTTTAAGTTCACCTACATGGCAAAGTATTCTTCATGCAGTCTGCCTCAATCAGCATGAAGCAGCTATCACTGAAGCTATGAAAATATCATCTGGTTACTCCTATTCACATATTAGTGTGCAAATACGTGCCTCCTTAGCTGTAGAGCACAAGCAAATATAATGACAACAACAGCAACAAACTAAAGTATTATCTGGCACAATTTGAGAGTATTAGAGCTGCTGACCTCTGATGTTTTTAGGTTTAAACATTAAAGAATCAGGCCAAATTTGGTTATGATTATGGTTATTGGAAATTGAAGGAGAGAGAATTGAAGGAAGGGAAGATACATGGAGGCATAAGTTTTGAAGATCACAAAGGTTTTAGAAAAAAGAACCCTAGATGGAATGCTCATACTTTGGGTAGGTCTGCCCTCCCTACCTCTTAGAGAGGAGGGTTGTCAGATCTAGAATCAGGCCACAGGCCAAGGTTCCTGAGGACAGACCTGGGGTTCTCTATAACCTGTGTGTCCAGGAGAGGGATTAAAGCTCTTGTGCATGAGTGCTTCCTGAATCTCAGTAGTTTCAGTAAAGTGTTAAACTCAGAGATTTTCCTGACTAAGCATCAATGTCCTCCTCTCATTTAGAATCTTGATGGAACCAGAAAGCAAGAGTCAATGACAGTGAGGTAGTAGAAATATCACTAGTCCTGGGATACTTTCCATCAGTGTTTTGATTCTTTTTTCTTTTTTTTCTTTTAAAGATGTGGGGTACAATTTAGGGTTAAGTATACTGTTTTGAGTATTAATGTGAAGTCAATTCATGGCAGAACCTCAGGTAGTGTTTCTGCTTGTGCAGTTTTGCGAATGGGAAGGGGGTGGGGATTAAAGCACCAGATTTTACAGAAAAGTATTCCCTTGGAGGCATTTGACCTATTTTGGGTCACTAGGGCACCCTGTAAGTCATTTTTTTTTCAAATCTGTTTAGACACAAGCCTGGGTGTCTCCTAAATTATTTAGCTTATCCCTGGAAACAAACTTGTGTATAATTTCCAGGATTTTGCGAGAAGAATCCCAATGCCCTTTGGATAAGCAGAGAACCAGAGACTCATTAGAAAAAATTTAGCCCTTAATTACTCTGCTGTAGAATCAGCAATAGCCATGTACAACCTTGGGGCCATTGGTGAGGGTTTTTAAAAAATCTAATTTAGCACAACGGATCCATTCCAAAAAAAAGAGCAAACATGTCTGGGTCGTACTTGTTTTTACAAAGAGAACCCTGATTTTGTTAAAGAATGACAACTGAGGCATCTG
>NW_007138738.1:0-4369 GCF_000164805.1 Carlito syrichta | reverse complement strand
TTTTAAAAAATCTAATTTAGCACAACGGATCCATTCCAAAAAAAAGAGCAAACATGTCTGGGTCGTACTTGTTTTACAAAGAGAACCCTGATTTTGTTAAAGAATGACAACTGAGGCATCTGCAACTAACAAGGAACATTTTTGTGCCTTGTTCCAATCAAAAATTTCCAGAATATTTTAATGTAATTTGTTCCCCCTCCCACCCCAATGAGTAAAGCCTGCTTCCAGAATGAGAAGTCAAGTTTCAGCAAAGAATATTAACCTCTTTATAATTCAGTTATGAGTAGTCAAGAAGTGGTTTTTGTATTGCAAGTGCTCAGTGCATGGCAGTGGAGGGGATGCCATTTCTGGGAGGGTGAGTGTGGTCCTCATGGGTCTGCAGCTATACCCTTTTCTGCAATGGCTCTAGTGGTAAACTGTCTGTATGTGAGTGTTTGCTGGCTCTTCATGCATGTACATACCAGGGCTTCTGCCATCTGCCAGAAAGAAGAAGTTTGGTCCCATGGGATGCATGGATGGAACAGTGCGATGACTAATTTCCATTTCCAATTGAGCCTTTGCACACACACACTAAGGCAAATATGTGTCTTTTCAATGGAAAACTTGTGACCATGGGAGAAAATGGAGAGGAGGCTTACTCTTTAAAAGGAGACCAGACAATGCTCAAAATGGGTTGGGGGAGATGATCCCCATTATCTCAAGTTAAAGAACACTTTTGACACAGTTCTGAAAACTGTTATACTAAGTATGGTTAAATGCTAGATATTATTCTTAGCATTTATGTGCCTCATATTCTTTACCCTTTTAAATATATTCTTAGCATTTATGTGCCTCATATTCTTTACCCTTTTTAATGTTATTATCCTGATTAAGTATCAGACAGGTTCAAATTTAGTAAATTGAGTCAGGATTTGAATTCAGGCCTTCACTAAAAGTGATATGTCAAGTCTGAATGTACATTGGTGAGATGAGAACTAAGCATTTCAGACCATCAGTGAAACTTGGACACATCTTCTGGTCTCTTGTTGGGGGAATTGTTCAGGGTAAAACCTGGGAGTTGGTCTGTTGGCAAAACACACATCTGGGCAGAGTGGGCTTCTGAAACTTCTCATTTCCATTTGACCTTTTGTGTATGCCTGTATTTTCTTGTCTTTGACACAGACCCACTGTTCAAACACAGATCAGTCTGGTAGAATTAGGGCAGATTACACTTAACCAAGTTTGTGTCACTTGACATGGCCTCCCATAGAAAAGTCACAACCTGGAAAATATGCTTCTTTGTGCCATGTTTCATTTTACCCATTTCCAACATTTGAATCATTTATTAAAGAAAGGAGTTGTTCTTTCCCTTGCTTTCCCAGGATGGTATGCTCTTAAAAAATATGAAACTGTGCAAAGCCAACATATTAGGACCCAAACCCAATCACCCATAGGCTGCCCCAGATAGAAGTGTGAGATTCTCTCTTTTGCCAGATACCAAATATCTCGACTGTCATATGCACCTAGTACATGAGAAAGAAATTTCCTATTTTAATTAATTGAAGTACAGAAACGTTAATGAATGTTATAAAATTTACTGAATAATTATCCATGTAAATAGTTAAGGCATACATGTAATTCAAAACATTTAAAAGGACACCAAGTAAAAAGATTCCTTTCTATGCTGCACCAAAATAGAGTCAATTCCTTTACTGGAAGTATACTAATGTGAAGTGTATTGTTTTTATTTAAAAAATTTTTTCTTAAGTGTCATTAACTCAGGTTCGTTTTCAGTTATACTGAAACAATTGGAATTAAAGTCATCATAGACTTCTCATTTAGGAGTAGCACTTGCTGTGGGGTACTGAGATTGTGTGATAACCTCCAGCAGAAGATCTCTAGGCACTTCACTTCTACTTATGTTTAATGAGCACCTACTCTATCCTAGGCTATGTGACAAAGTAGCCAACTCAGGTTGTCAATCAAGACAAACAGCTGTCAACTCAGTTTTGGAAAATTAATTGACAAAGATTCCAGTTGGAGGCTAGACAGGTTTGATAGAACAGGTGAATAAGAAGCCAAGAAACTCCTGAAAAAGAAAGCAACAAGGGGAGAAAGACTCACCAGATACCAAAACATACTAGAAAACCTCTCTTATCAAAACAAGTTGGCACTGGCACACAAATAGGCAGATGAATGAAGCACAGTAGAAAATCCAGAAACAGATTCATCTGTATACAGAAATTTTGTGTATACAAAGTTAGCATTTCAAATTGGTGGGGAAATGGACCTCTCTACAAGTGCTATTGGGATAAGCAGATAGCTACTAGAAAAAACAAAGCTGGATCTGTTCCTCACACCATATGCTGGGTTAAATTCCAAGTAGGTAAGAGATTTAAAAGTAAAAACTGAAACTATAAAGATATTAAAATAAAATATTGGCAAATTATTTCTTATTCTTGGAGATTGTGAAGCTTTCTGAACTATGACTAAATCCAGACACAATAAGGGAAAAGACTGAAAAATTTGATTGTATTGAAATGAGAAAATTTTGTATGGAAAAAAATCAAAGAATAAAAAGAAAACCTACCTGAACAAGAAAAGAAGACAAATGGCAAACTAGAAAATTACTAGCAACTTATGTCAACAAAGTTTTAATAGTCCTAATGTATAAGAAAACCTAGAGAAATAGAAGAAGAAAACCCCAACAATTCTTAGAAACATGAATTAGAAATATAAGCAGACGACAGAAAAAGAAATCTACATCTCCCCAACAGCATAAAAAGATGTTCAAGTTCCTTCATAATAAGGTAAATGTATATTAAAAACTACACCAACATACAGTTTCTTACCTATTAGAGCCAAAATCCCAAAGGTTGACAATGTGCTCTATTGGCAAAGCTGTAGGAAAGCAGTAATTCTCACTCGCGTCTGGGAGGAATGTGAACTGGTATAATCCCCATGAAGGAGACTGGCACAATCGAGCAAAATCACATGTACATTTACCCTATGACCTGGAAATTCTACTTCTAGGAATCTCCAAGCTACCCTGGCAAAAATATGAAAAGACAGATGTACAAGAATACTCATGGCAGCCCTGTTTATAAGAGTAAATGACTGGGAGAAGCCTAAATGTCCATAGATGGGGAACTCATTAAATAAATGGTGGGACATCATAATTGAGTATGGGCTGTGCAGCTACAAAAAGGAATGAGAATGATCCCTAAGTATAACTGTGGAGTGACTTCCTGGGTATATAAAGTGAACAAAGAAAGTTTAAAAAAAAAGAACAATATGCTGTCATTTATTAAAGAAAGGGAATACACACACGTATGCACCCACAGAATTTGCTTGTATTAAAAAAAAAAACAAGGAAGACTAAACCATATATTTTTTTAAAGGGCTACTTTTTAGGGAGAGAAGAACTAGTGTGGATAATTCAGAAATAAAAGGTAGTCTTCTTAAATACATTTTGTTTGCAGATTTGACCTTGGAACCATACAAAATTTATTTTGTTTTAAAGGTGTGTGGTACAATTCAGGATTAGGTATACAAGTGGACATTGTACAGGTAAAGAAATGTTTTATATAATTATAAACCTAGATTATAAAAATAAAATTTAAAAGATAACCTTTAAAAGTTGAAAATAAGCCAGGCTCGGGGCTTCAGCCTGTAATCCCGTGCCTTTGGGAGACTGAGGTGAGTGGATTGCCAGAGCCCGCGGGTTCGAGACCCGTCTGGACAGCGAGACCTCATCTCTACAATAAATCAAAAAATCAGCCGGGCGTGGTAGCGCATGCCTGTAATTCCAGCTACTCGGACGGCTGAGGCGGAAGGATCGCAGGAGCCCAGCAGGCGAGGCTGCGGTGGCCAGGAGCAGCCACTGCACTCCAGTCTGGGTGACAGTGAGACTCCAACTCAAAAAAAAAAAAAAGTTGAAAATAAAATGAAATAAATAAGCCTAACTATGGATTGAGCTGATAGCATAAGCAAGCAGAGAGGAACTCCTCCAAGTGACTTTTAATACGGTAATTTGATTGTATGTTAAACAGTGAGTATATATGCTAAGGACAGAAATAACTGCAAAAAACTTCTTAAACTATTTTTAGTAATCATGTTCTTGGTACTAATGCTTATATTACTATTCTGAGATTGTTATAACTATGGTGTGGGATAAAGCAAGTGAATAACTATGTTGGTTTCATTGAAAAATGGGCTTTTGTAGATACAGATGTAATATTAAGGAATTTAAGAAAAATCTTATTGTTTTGATTTTTAATTAGGATCATCAGTACGAACCTAATAGATTATTTTCTTTCAGACTTTTTCCACTTAAAAGACCTAGAATGAATGACAAACCAGTTGCAATAAGAACACCTACCACCCAGAT
>NW_007138737.1:0-4218 GCF_000164805.1 Carlito syrichta | reverse complement strand
CCCGCGCCGAGCGGCCCAGAATATGTTTAATGTAATTTGTTCCCCCTCCCACCCCAATGAGTAAAGCCTGCTTCCTTAATGATAAGTCAAGTTTCAGCAAAGAATATTAACCTCTTTATAACTCAGTTATGAGTAGTCAAGAAGTGGTTTTTGTATTGCAAGTCCTCAGTGCATGGCAGTGGAGGGGACGCCATTTCTGGGAGGGTGAGTGTGGTCCTCATGGGTCTGCAGCTATACCCTTTTCTGCAATGGCTCTAGTGGTAAACTGTCTGTATGTGAGTGTTTGCTGGCTCTTCATGCATGTACATACCAGGGCTTCTGCCATCTGCCAGAAAGAAGAAGTTTGGTCCCATGGGATGCATGGATGGAACAGTGCGATGACTAATTTCCATTTCCAATTGAGCCTTTGCATACACACACTAAGGCAAATATGTGTCTTTTCAATGGAAAACTTGTGACCATGGGAGAAAATGGAGAGGAGGCTTACTCTTTAAAAGGAGACCAGACAATGCTCAAAATGGGTTGGGGGAGATGATCCCCATTATCTCAAGTTAAAGAACACTTTTGACACAGTTCTGAAAACTGTTATACTAAGTATGGTTAAATGCTAGATACTATTCTTAGCATGTATGTGCCTCATATTCTTTACCCTTTTAAATATATTCTTAGCATTTACGTGCCTCATATTCTTTACCCTTTTTAATGTTATTATCCTGATTAAGTATCAGACAGGTTCAAATTTAGTAAATTGAGTCAGGATTTGAATTAACGCCTTCACTAAAAGTGATATGTCAAGTCTGAATGTACATTGGTGAGATGAGAACTAAGCATTTCAGACCATCAGTGAAACTTGGACACATCTTCTGGTCTCTTGTTGGGGGAATTGTTCAGGGTAAAACCTGGGAGTTGGTCTGTTGGCAAAACACACATCTGGGCAGAGTGGGCTTCTGAAACTTCTCATTTCCATTTGACCTTTTGTGTATGCCTGTATTTTCTTGTCTTTGACACAGACCCACTGTTCAAACACAGATCAGTCTGGTAGAATTAGGGCAGATTACACTTAACCAAGTTTGTGTCACTTGACATGGCCTCCCATAGAAAAGTCACAACCTGGAAAATATGCTTCTTTGTGCCATGTTTCATTTTACCCATTTCCAACATTTGAATCATTTATTAAAGAAAGGAGTTGTTCTTTCCCTTGCTTTCCCAGGATGGTATGCTCTTAAAAAATATGAAACTGTGCAAAGCCAACATATTAGGACCCAAACCCAATCACCCATAGGCTGCCCCAGATAGAAGTGTGAGATTCTCTCTTTTGCCAGATACCAAATATCTCGACTGTCATATGCACCTAGTACATGAGAAAGAAATTTCCTATTTTAATTAATTGAAGTACAGAAACGTTAATGAATGTTATAAAATTTACTGAATAATTATCCATGTAAATAGTTAAGGCATACATGTAATTCAAAACATTTAAAAGGACACCAAGTAAAAAGATTCCTTTCTATGCTGCACCAAAATAGAGTCAATTCCTTTACTGGAAGTATACTAATGTGAAGTGTATTGTTTTTATTTAAAAAATTTTTTCTTAAGTGTCATTAACTCAGGTTCGTTTTCAGTTATACTGAAACAATTGGAATTAAAGTCATCATAGACTTCTCATTTAGGAGTAGCACTTGCTGTGGGGTACTGAGATTGTGTGATAACCTCCAGCAGAAGATCTCTAGGCACTTCACTTCTACTTATGTTTAATGAGCACCTACTCTATCCTAGGCTATGTGACAAAGTAGCCAACTCAGGTTGTCAATCAAGACAAACAGCTGTCAACTCAGTTTTGGAAAATTAATTGACAAAGATTCCAGTTGGAGGCTAGACAGGTTTGATAGAACAGGTGAATAAGAAGCCAAGAAACTCCTGAAAAAGAAAGCAACAAGGGGAGAAAGACTCACCAGATACCAAAACATACTAGAAAACCTCTCTTATCAAAACAAGTTGGCACTGGCACACAAATAGGCAGATGAATGAAGCACAGTAGAAAATCCAGAAACAGATTCATCTGTATACAGAAATTTTGTGTATACAAAGTTAGCATTTCAAATTGGTGGGGAAATGGACCTCTCTACAAGTGCTATTGGGATAAGCAGATAGCTACTAGAAAAAACAAAGCTGGATCTGTTCCTCACACCATATGCTGGGTTAAATTCCAAGTAGGTAAGAGATTTAAAAGTAAAAACTGAAACTATAAAGATATTAAAATAAAATATTGGCAAATTATTTCTTATTCTTGGAGATTGTGAAGCTTTCTGAACTATGACTAAATCCAGACACAATAAGGGAAAAGACTGAAAAATTTGATTGTATTGAAATGAGAAAATTTTGTATGGAAAAAAATCAAAGAATAAAAAGAAAACCTACCTGAACAAGAAAAGAAGACAAATGGCAAACTAGAAAATTACTAGCAACTTATGTCAACAAAGTTTTAATAGTCCTAATGTATAAGAAAACCTAGAGAAATAGAAGAAGAAAACCCCAACAATTCTTAGAAACATGAATTAGAAATATAAGCAGACGACAGAAAAAGAAATCTACATCTCCCCAACAGCATAAAAAGATGTTCAAGTTCCTTCATAATAAGGTAAATGTATATTAAAAGCTACACCAACATACAGTTTCTTACCTATTAGAGCCAAAATCCCAAAGGTTGACAATGTGCTCTATTGGCAAAGCTGTAGGAAAGCAGTAATTCTCACTCGCGTCTGGGAGGAATGTGAACTGGTATAATCCCCATGGAGGAGACTGGCACAATCGAGCAAAATCACATGTACATTTACCCTATGACCTGGAAATTCTACTTCTAGGAATCTCCAAGCTACCCTGGCAAAAATATGAAAAGACAGATGTACAAGAATACTCATGGCAGCCCTGTTTATAAGAGTAAATGACTGGGAGAAGCCTAAATGTCCATAGATGGGGAACTCATTAAATAAATGGTGGGACATCATAATTGAGTATGGGCTGTGCAGCTACAAAAAGGAATGAGAATGATCCCTAAGTATAACTGTGGAGTGACTTCCTGGGTATATAAAGTGAACAAAGAAAGTTTAAAAAAAAAGAACAATATGCTGTCATTTATTAAAGAAAGGGAATACACACACGTATGCACCCACAGAATTTGCTTGTATTAAAAAAAAAAACAAGGAAGACTAAACCATATATTTTTTTAAAGGGCTACTTTTTAGGGAGAGAAGAACTAGTGTGGATAATTCAGAAATAAAAGGTAGTCTTCTTAAATACATTTTGTTTGCAGATTTGACCTTGGAACCATACAAAATTTATTTTGTTTTAAAGGTGTGTGGTACAATTCAGGATTAGGTATACAAGTGGACATTGTACAGGTAAAGAAATGTTTTATATAATTATAAACCTAGATTATAAAAATAAAATTTAAAAGATAACCTTTAAAAGTTGAAAATAAGCCAGGCTCGGGGCTTCAGCCTGTAATCCCGTGCCTTTGGGAGACTGAGGTGAGTGGATTGCCAGAGCCCGCGGGTTCGAGACCCGTCTGGACAGCGAGACCTCATCTCTACAATAAATCAAAAAATCAGCCGGGCGTGGTAGCGCATGCCTGTAATTCCAGCTACTCGGACGGCTGAGGCGGAAGGATCGCAGGAGCCCAGCAGGCGAGGCTGCGGTGGCCAGGAGCAGCCACTGCACTCCAGTCTGGGTGACAGTGAGACTCCAACTCAAAAAAAAAAAAAAGTTGAAAATAAAATGAAATAAATAAGCCTAACTATGGATTGAGCTGATAGCATAAGCAAGCAGAGAGGAACTCCTCCAAGTGACTTTTAATACGGTAATTTGATTGTATGTTAAACAGTGAGTATATATGCTAAGGACAGAAATAACTGCAAAAAACTTCTTAAACTATTTTTAGTAATCATGTTCTTGGTACTAATGCTTATATTACTATTCTGAGATTGTTATAACTATGGTGTGGGATAAAGCAAGTGAATAACTATGTTGGTTTCATTGAAAAATGGGCTTTTGTAGATACAGATGTAATATTAAGGAATTTAAGAAAAATCTTATTGTTTTGATTTTTAATTAGGATCATCAGTACGAACCTAATAGATTATTTTCTTTCAGACTTTTTCCACTTAAAAGACCTAGAATGAATGACAAACCAGTTGCAATAAGAACACCTACCACCCAGAT
>NW_007138736.1:0-3285 GCF_000164805.1 Carlito syrichta | reverse complement strand
TTCATGGACTGCCTCAGAAATCTCCAAGTTTGCTGATAAGGGTGCAAAAGCCAACCCCTTGGGAAAGGAAATACTATATTTGTTGTTATGGGGAAAAAATCTTACTGATCTTTAATATATGAAATGGCAGTGGTACATATAGGTAAATTTAAAGTAACCATATATCAGGGCTGTGTGTACACAAAGGTTGTTTTTGACTGACTGGTATTTTGACTGGGAAGCACCTAGGGATTGAACATCAGCCTTGGTTGTGAGTCAGCTTAAGTTCCCTGTCTTTAGGTGAAGAGTCATGGCATGGAAGACATTGAAGAATTTTAAGCAGGGGAGTGATTTGATTAGAGGTGAGTTTTAAAAAGATCCCTTGGGCTACCATGTGCAGAATGTATTGAAGAATGGCAAGAATGAAAATGGAGACCAGTTAGGAGATGCGACCAATGTGCCATGCCCTCTACAGTCATGAGATGAAAGCTGGGACCACAGGGGGCCAAGGCAGTGTTGACCTATCTGGTGCTACCAGTTTGAGAACACATTGGACGCAACTTGCCTTTTATTTCTCCCGAGTTATATTTGCCTTGGGGTTTTATGGAACATACTTAATTATCTAGTACTGTAAGGGGATGAACATTGGTGTTAATAAAGACTTGCCCTAAATCCATGTTTGTTTTTGGATGGAGAATAATCCATTTAATAGTGAAATTTTACTTGTTTGCTGAAAACAGAAACTTGGGGAGCCTTTGTTTCATGATTCCAGTTGAGACTCTGGAAAGTGTTGATGGAGCAGAGAACTTCCCTGACCACCCCAGGAGAAAGAGCTCCCTCCCATCCATATATACATATAGGCTTTCATTTTTTCAATTGTAGCACTTGTCGCTATCTGAAATAATTAAGGATTTGTTTCCTTGCTGATTGTAGGTTTTTCTTGCCTGGCTTTAATGACAAACACTGTCAATCTCCAGTCCTGGAATGGAATCTGACATGCAGGAGGTGCTCATTTTTTAAAACTTTGCTCAAATCTGGACTTGTCCATGAACACACATCCATTATCCTTGTACAGAAGCCAGCAGGAGGGGTCCCACTGGTTGGATGACTCAGTTTAGCAGTCATGCCCTGGGCCCTTTGCAGTCTTTAGAGCCTCTCATTTGCCAAACAACTGTTATTTTGTGCAAATATGTTTCTGACTATGGAAGAAGAGCAGGAGAGGAAATGAGAAGTAAGTGTGTGGAACCCAAATGGCCACTACTCTGAGCATAGGCAGGAAGCTGTTGTGGCCCCAGATGGGTCCAGGGAGGGCTGGAGGGGAGCCTGTTAGTGAGTAAAGCTTTGAGAAAGAAAGATGGTTATTATTATTCTTTTTAATTGTGCACACATTATGTTTTCACTTCCAATTGGGTTTTATTTAATTTTATTTTATCTAGGAACAATTTGGAAAGCAAGCACATAAGCACATAGTTTTCCTTCTTTCCTTTCTCCTTCCTCTTTCTTTCCCTTCTTCCCTCCCTTCCTCCTTTCTCTCTTTCTCTCCCTGCCTCCCTCCTCCCTTCCTTCCTTCATTCTCCCCTCCCTCTCTCCTCTGTCGCTCTCTCCCACCCTTCCTTCTCTTCTTTCTTTTCTTCTTTAAATAGAAGGTTTAGTTAATTTGGGTGGATTATAGGTTAATACTTAAAATAATAATAATGGCTAAGTTTTATTGTGCTCTCACTGTGGGCCAGGTATTGTGCTAAACAATTTAAAGAAGCTCAGCTCATTGGAAGCTAACAGTAACTCTATGTATAGTAGTAAAGTTAGCTCCCTTTTGCAGATGAGGAAAATGATGTTTTAGGGAAGCTAAGGTAAACATGCTTGACTTCACACAATTCATACACTGTGGTCCTGAGAATTTAACCCCAGCGGGCTGCCTCCAGAGTTTGTAGACAAAACTAATACACTGGTCTACCTCCTCCTGTAATGTTGTTTAACTTTGCTTTTCTAAAGAAGACATTTTACTGCAACACACTAAAATAAAAGTTCCAGTACAGTAATCACATTGCTCAGTGTACTAGGGGCTTAACCTGGACTCTGAGTTCTTTGAGAAGGGGGATGTGTGCTATGGTCATATTTATATCCTGTATTCTTAACATATGATATATACTCAATAAATGTCCACTCAATGAAAATTGGATGACCTCAATTCTCTTTTCTTCCAAATCTCAGACCATAGAGGCTAGTAGCAGAAGGAATTTGAAACCTATTTTGACTTTCAGGAAATGTCAGAACTCAGAAAGTGCATGGCAGTATTTCTCCTCTGTCTTCAAATTGTGCTTCACGGTCCTGTCACATCCTTGGGCACATCTTAATGAAAACTTATCAGAGGAGTGGTTCAAAAAGGACTTGTCAACAAGACCAAATTTCACTCTATGGTTAAAAGCATGAAAACTAAATCCCAATGAAACAACAAAGATTTTATTTGTTTTCATGATGAGAGGCTTTTCCTACTTGTTCTCTGTCACCATCCCACAATCCTACCCCAGATTGGGGCATAAAGGCTGGTAGACATTGAACATGGGGACACATACATGTCCCTGAGACTTAGATCAATTGATGGATTCTAGTCAACACTGTTGCTGGCCCCATAATACAAAGGGACAAGATAGTAGGGGTGTCTAGAGTCTTCCTGCTTCAAGTTTAGTAGCCATATATGCTTTTTAAACTAGGGAACTTTTTAGCTGGGATTCCATAAGCAGTGAGTGGGATGATGTGTCTGCTAATTAATCAATTCTTAACCCATTTGAAAGCTATTTTTACAGAGTTATTGGATAGGGGAAGAACTAAACAATTAAGGGACCTCAGGATCCTACTAGGCCTCTCTGCAACATGGCACCAGTGTGTTCTACCAGGATCTGACCTTTGGGACATCTATGTGGCAGGAAGCCTTGAGCAACAGAGATTTTGTTATAGCCAAGATACCTCAAGGTAGGGAGATCCTGACTTGATGACAAGGGGTGACAAGCAATTGAACCCAAGACATAATTTACATTGCATTATCAGGGGAAGTGTTACATATTGGTTTTAAAAAAATTCATTTTTTTTGGGAACTGCTACAGCATAGAGTGGACAACAGTTGCTGCAGAAAGAATTAGAGAACTAGTCTTGATTCTGCCAATGACTTAGGTTCTATGCCTTGTGCCTAGTAGGCACTCGATAGATATTTGTTGAGTGTTACACTAAGGAAAACCTTTGGCAATGTACTTTTCTTTTCTGGGTCTCATTTTCTATAAAGAGAAAATGTGGATCACAAGATTTCAAAGA
>NW_007138735.1:0-2628 GCF_000164805.1 Carlito syrichta | reverse complement strand
CAATGTGCCATGCCCTCTACTGTCATGAGATGAAAGCTGGGACCACAGGGGGCCGAGGCAATGTTGACCTATCTGGTGCTACCAGTTTGAGAATACATTGGACGCAACTTGCCTTTTATTTCCCCCGAGTTATATTTGTCTTGGGGCTTTATGGAACATACCTAATTATCTAGTACTGTAAGGGGATGAACGTTGGTGTTAATAAAGACTTGCCCTAAATCCATGTTTGTTTTTGGATGGAGAATAATCCATTTAATAGTGAAATTTTACTTGTTTGCTGAAAACAGAAACTTGGGGAGCCTTTGTTTCATTATTCCAGCTGAGACTCTGGAAAGTGTTGATGGAGCAGAGAACTTCCCTGACCACCCCAGGAGAAAGAGCTCCCTCCCATCCATCTATACATATAGGCTTTCATTTTTTCCATTGTAGCACTTGTCGCTATCTGAAATAATTAAGGATTTGTTTCCTTGCTGATTGTAGGTTTTTCTTGCCTGGCTTTAATGACAAACACTGTCAATCTCCAGCCCTGGAATGGAATCTGACATGCAGGAGGTGCTCAATTTTTAAAACTTTGCTCAAATCTGGACTTGTCCATGAACACACATCCATTATCCTTGTACAGAAGCCAGCAGGAGGGGTCCCACTGGTTGGATGACTCAGTTTAGCAGTCATGCCCTGGGCCCTTTGCAGTCTTTAGAGCCTCTCATTTGCCAAACAACTGTTATATTGTGCAAATATGTTTCTGACTATGGAAGAAGAGCAGGAGAGGAAATGAGAAGTAGGTGTGTGGAACCCAAATGGCCACTACTCTGAGCATAGGCAGGAAGCTGTTGTGGCCCCAGATGGGTCCAGGGAGGGCTGGAGGGGAGCCTGTTAGTGAGTAAAGCTTTGAGAAAGAAAGATGGTTATTATTATTCTTTTTAATTGTGCACACATTATGTTTTCACTTCCAATTGGGTTTTATTTAATTTTATTTTATCTAGGAACAATTTGGAAAGCAAGCACATAAGCACATAGTTTTCCTTCTTTCCTTTCTCCTTCCTCTTTCTTTCCCTTCTTCCCTCCCTTCCTCCTTTCTCTCTTTCTCTCCCTGCCTCCCTCCTCCCTTCCTTCCTTCATTCTCCCCTCCCTCTCTCCTCTGTCGCTCTCTCCCACCCTTCCTTCTCTTCTTTCTTTTCTTCTTTAAATAGAAGGTTTAGTTAATTTGGGTGGATTATAGGTTAATACTTAAAATAATAATAATGGCTAAGTTTTATTGTGCTCTCACTGTGGGCCAGGTATTGTGCTAAACAATTTAAAGAAGCTCAGCTCATTGGAAGCTAACAGTAACTCTATGTATAGTAGTAAAGTTAGCTCCCTTTTGCAGATGAGGAAAATGATGTTTTAGGGAAGCTAAGGTAAACATGCTTGACTTCACACAATTCATACACTGTGGTCCTGAGAATTTAACCCCAGCGGGCTGCCTCCAGAGTTTGTAGACAAAACTAATACACTGGTCTACCTCCTCCTGTAATGTTGTTTAACTTTGCTTTTCTAAAGAAGACATTTTACTGCAACACACTAAAATAAAAGTTCCAGTACAGTAATCACATTGCTCAGTGTACTAGGGGCTTAACCTGGACTCTGAGTTCTTTGAGAAGGGGGATGTGTGCTATGGTCATATTTATATCCTGTATTCTTAACATATGATATATACTCAATAAATGTCCACTCAATGAAAATTGGATGACCTCAATTCTCTTTTCTTCCAAATCTCAGACCATAGAGGCTAGTAGCAGAAGGAATTTGAAACCTATTTTGACTTTCAGGAAATGTCAGAACTCAGAAAGTGCATGGCAGTATTTCTCCTCTGTCTTCAAATTGTGCTTCACGGTCCTGTCACATCTTGGGCACATTTTAATGAAAACTATCAGAGGAGTGGTTCAAAAAGGACTGTCAACAAGACCAAATTTCACTCTATGGTTAAAAGCATGAAAACTAAATCCCAATGAAACAACAAAGATTTTATTTGTTTTCATGATGAGAGGCTTTTCTACTTGTTCTCTGTCACCATCCCACAATCCTACCCCAAATTGGGGCATAAAGGCTGGTAGACATTGAACATGGGGACACATACATGTACCTGAGACTTAGATCAATTGATGGATTCTAGTCAACACTGTTGCTGGCCCCATAATACAAAGGGACAAGATAGTAGGGGTGTCTAGAGTCTTCCTGTTTCAAGTTTAGTAGCCATATCTGCTTTTTAAACTAGGGGACTTTTTAGCTGGGATTCCATAAGCAGTGAGTGGGATGATGTGTCTGCTAATTAATCAATTCTTAACCCATTTGAAAGCTATTTTTACAGAGTTATTGGATAAGGGAAGAACTAAACAATTAAGGAACCTCAGGATCCTACTAGGCCTCTCTGCAACATGGCACCAGTGTGTTCTACCAGGATCTGACCTTTGGGACATCTATGTGGCAGGAAGCCTTGAGCAACAGAGATTTTGTTATAGCCAAGATACCTCAAGGTAGGGAGATCCTGACTTGATGACAAGGGGTGACAAGCAATTGGACCCAAGACATAATTTACATTGCATTATCAGGGGAAGTGTTACATATTGGTTTTAAAAAATTCATTGTTTT
>NW_007138734.1:0-849 GCF_000164805.1 Carlito syrichta | reverse complement strand
TCTGAGGACTGCTATTACCTAGATTCCTACTTCATTCTCAGCAAGACACCGAGACATTTCATGGTGATGTAGAAAAAAGATTTTTGGATATCAATAGAAAGACTCCCAGAAGTTTCCTGGGGAATTGAAATCCAAGATTTTTAGTTCCCTTGTACAAGACACACTAACAAAGTGGGACCTCGAAGCCCAGAATCCTGATTAAACCTTATCAAGAAACCCTGTAGACTTCTGCGATAGAGAACCCCAAGAATTTGAATTCCCCTTTCGTTCTCAGCAAGATGCCTTGATTTTCACTCTTGATGTGAATTCCAAAACTCTGCATAAAAAAAGACAGATGCCCACAAGTTTCCTAGGGACGGGGAATCAATGATTCCTGGTTACCTTTAAAAATACTTACTAAACATTTGGCAACTGGAAAACCCTCGGCCCCTCTTAAAATAAAAGGACAAACGGAAGTTTCAGAATTAGGTGGTTCATCATAAGACCAGAGTTACAGCCAAATATGGCTAGATGATCCTTTTTGTCCTGTAATCTGGCCTTAGTTGTCCCGTGGAACCTAACATACTTGTAGTGCCAGATACCCATTTACAACTATCAAGAGGACCAGAATATTGTTGGAGTCCTGAATTGACTGATTTGTAATATCCACATGCTAAATAGCTCTACAACATGAGGTTAGCTCGAAGCCCTGATTGTTGTTTGTCCCATACCAAGAAGCCCTGAGAATTTTTTCGATTTGAGGACTCATGTAATACAGATTCCTTATTCTTCCTTCGCTAAAGGCAGTGTAGTGTCCTGTAATATGAGGACTCCCTCTCCCAGATTTCTTGTTTTGAAACTCTGATTCTT
>NW_007138733.1:0-753 GCF_000164805.1 Carlito syrichta | reverse complement strand
ACTCCCCCTGCCCAAAGAAGATACCCTATGGCATCAAGGTCTGGATTTAGCTTGAAAATCTTTGCTAATTGACTCAAGACCTTGGGACAACTCTTTCCTCTTCCTGGGGTTCTTTCATTGTGATCTTTGTTTGACTGGCTGTGTCTTGTCATTTATTTCTCAGCTTAGATGTCACCTCTTCAAAGGGTACTTCTCTGACCGCCCATTCTAAGTAGCCACCCAGTTACCTTGTATCACTTACTCTTGTTTGAATTCACTTTCATAGTCCTTACCAGGATGTGATATGGTTTTGGTTGTTTATTATTTTTCATTCTCCATTCTAATATAATTTCCATGAATGCAAGATCTTTTTCTGACTTGCTCACAGCTTTATTTCCAGTGTGTAGAATGATGTGTGACCCCAAATGCATTCAATATATTTTGTTGAATATTCAAATATTGTTGAGATAAATGTTGTCTCACTGTCTCCAAATGAATTACAGGAATGGACTAGACAATGATGGTGACAGCTGAGATGAACAATGAAAAACAATGACCATTATGTTTTACGGTCCAAGTCTTCTCTACAAGACAGTTAGAACTAGAAGCAGAAAGCTTGAAGGCTAGATCCCTTCATTAATTGAGCAGATATGTATTGAGTATTATATTGATGAACCAATATCAGGCATGGATCTTCCAGTTTTTGTGTTCTTCAGGTTTTCATGGATGTAGGCTTAGAGACCTCAGAAGATGAGCAAGATTCTCAAGGGGAGC
>NW_007138732.1:0-5185 GCF_000164805.1 Carlito syrichta | reverse complement strand
TGATCCTGTTTATCCAGCTCTAAAATGGTTGTGAAGATTACTCAAAATTTATGTGTTACTTTCATAAATAGAAACTAAAATATTAAAATTATATAAAAATCTGATATTCTAATAACTTACAATTGAATCTGGAATTTAGTACTCTGTTCTGCCCTTTAGACCTACTGTAGATAATGCTGACCTTTGCTGTTCATTCCACTTGGAGCAGAATTCAAGCTTTTTCACAGGAACAGATTTTTCTGCCTGATACTATGTGGCAATGTTGAACTACAGCTCCATTCTCAGTTGTCTTTTGGTGTTTGCTCTTACATAAACTAGCTGCCCTCTAGCATGATACCTAGTATGTGTCAGGAACTCAGTAAAAGTGTGGTTGTGATGGGAGTTCATGTTGATAAAATATTTTTTGGGGGGTAGTCAGGCAGTGTCTGAAAACTCTAAGTTTGTATGTCTTTTATTTCAGAAATTCTACTTCTAAGAATTTAGGTATAATTGGGTGTAGTATAAGATATTTACATGCCAGCACTGTTTTTTTTTTTTTTAATTAAAAAATACCCCTTTGCTGGAGCCCAGCAGGTCAAGGCTGCGGTGGCTGGGAGTGTGCCACTGCACTCCAGTCTGGGTGACAGAGTGAGACTCCAACTCAAAAAAAAAATACCCCTGAAGACATCTAAAGGTCCATCAATATTGGACTCTTTACATTAATCATGGTATTTTAAATTAAATTACTTATAATCAATCAAATGTTCCATAGCCATTAAAAACCTAGAAAGGGCCGGGCACGGTGGCTCAAGCCTGTAATCCCAGCACTTCGGGAGACTGAAGTGAGAGGATTGCCTGAGCCCAGGGTTTCATGACCAAACTGGGCAACTTGGTGAGATCTTGTCTCTACAATATATCAAAAAATTAGCCGGACATGGTAGTACATGCCTGTAGTTCCAGCTACTTGGAAGATTGAGGCGGACGGATCACTGGAGCCCAGCAGGTCGATGCTGGTGTGGCTGTGAATGTGCTATTGTACTCCAGCCTGGGCAACAGAGTGAGACTCTGAGTCAAAACAAAAACAACCTAGAAAGGATAAATTGACTGACATACAGTGTTGATATATAGCAGGGTATGTATTGTATGCTGCTTTTGTATAGAAGTAGAACATAGAACATATACATATATGTGACAGTAAATATTTATATACAGTATGCAAAATGTGACTGTAAGGGTTTGGAAATATATGGAAGGATGCACAAGGAACTAGGGACAGTAAGGGTAACTTTTCATTGTGTATATTTTGAAGAGTGCATAGCTATATGCTATCTCATCCACCTGTGCTACCAACCCCCTGTAGCAGGAGGGGCCGTAGCCTTCAGAGTCTTGTTTACAAACCTAGTCTCTCAGTAAGCAGCGTTGGTGATGCCATCATGATCTGCAGGGCGCATGTGCAGTGGCGAGGGGTCTGGGCACTGCGTGGGTTGCTGCTGGAGTTTTTCTGGTCTGGGGTGCTATTCTGGCACTTAGTGTGCCAGAATGACACTTTTGCCTGCCTTGTCATTGGGTGGGCAGCATCTTGGGCCTCACATGAGCCAACAGCATGATGCTGGCAGTGGCCGGGGTCAGGCACGAGACTTTTCCAGATGCTCCTCAGCCAAGAAGAAGGGTGGAAACTGAGTCCCTGAAAGGTAATCTGACTCGTCTCCTGAGCAGGGCCCTCCTATCCCATCACTTATGGGTCTGGGCTTTGTATCCTGTGGTCTGTGCCTCTGACTGTTGCAAGTGCACACCTGGCCTGGCGGCCCCTTACTTAGAGGCATTGACCTTTGCTGCTTCACCCGCAGTAGCTGAAAGGGCCAATATCTGTGATGTCCCATGATTGCTCCTTATTCTTTTAAAAAGCAAGGTTCTAGCCTTTGCTCTCAGGTAAAATATTTGTGGGACTGATGGCATTGGGGATACTTCTTTCCTAACACAGTGGATCCCCACACTCCAGTTCTTTGTTATGTTGCACAGAAAACGTAACAGTTTGAGTGAAAGAACCTACTAGTACCATCCTGAGATCTTACATGGAAAGTTTGTGTGTGTTGTTTCCAGAAATCACAGGGAGCATACATACTGTTTTGCTTCTTAACAGGTCTCATTTGAGAGATCTTCCTTTACTCGATGACGTGATTAATTTTGAGACTTTGCTCATATGGCAGTGAACTTTTTTTACTCCTTGGGACCTACCTCTCCTCCCATCTCTTACTTCATTAATTCCCCTTCATTTTTATCCTGAGTGTCTTTTGAATCTGTCATCTGTGCATCAGCACTGTAATACAAGTTTTGTTTGACCTATTGTAGTTGAATACTAACTAGTGTCTTATAACTGCTGTTTGTTTCCTTTCAATCCATTCTTCACAACAGGCAATCTTTTAAAAGGCCGTTATTAAAAATCGAAATGAAACTGTAGTTGGAATATTGCTTATAAGCATTGTTCAAAAACAAACTCATTATCATGGCATTTTTCCATAGGGCTCTGCATGTCTCGGATCCTCTGCTTCTCCAGTCCCATATATCGCCACTCTTGTCCTTACTCTTGTTGCTTCATCTATACAGAATTAATCCTAGTTCATTCTGACTCATCCTACTTTTTGTTTTGATTCCTGGCATTATTAACTGACGTTCATAGTCACTTTTCTATCAGGTTTTTTCTTAAAGTATGAACCATAAGTTCCCTACAGATTGAATTTGATGGCATCAGTTGTATAAGACTAAAATTAAAAATGTGCAGTGAAATAATTACATTTAAATTATTTCAGTGAACATGTATGTATTAATGGCAATTTAATGTTGGGGCACTTGCCTAGTTTTTTATCAGAAATACATAAATCCTGGCCATCTCTGGTATTAGATGTGCCTTATTTGTGGAGAACTTTGCACTGTTTTGTTGCCTTGCATCATTTTTCAAGATGAAGAAACAGGAAGGAGAAACTTATATGCTGCTACTAGGTTAAGTTGAATGTGTGGAGTGGCAAAATGCAAACCAAAGACCAGAGGGGATGTGTTTTGTGGGGCTGTGATTCCTGTTTTCAAGGAGTCTCATTCTATGCAAGGAGACATGGCTAATATACAATTTGGCTAACAAAGAACTATGTACAATAGGTGGAAAACTACCTCTCTATCGGAGGATGCCTGGGACTCATTTCATGGCTATCAGAGTTCCTTTGCAAAAGGTAAGCAAAAGCTAACCCAGTATTCTTTCAGAAATCTGAGTTTACCATATAGAACACTGATTCTGAAGCCTATCATATTCCATTTTCTCTTCTTATATAAATACTTTGTAATGCCCTCTTTACTATCCTGAAATGAAATTCATAGGTACGTATAACTAACATCCAAGCATATTTCTAAGGAAAAACAAATCAATGTAAAATCCTAACTATAAGGGCTAAATAGTGTATTGTAATAAAGCATTTTCATGTGTAAATGTTTGTACATAGAGAAATATTTGCTTGCACCATAAGTGCAGTAACTATGCAAACTTGTCTAGGTGGGTTAATTTGCTTTACTGGTAGGAGTTTCTATAATAGTGAGCGGTTCTTAGAAAATTTCCAAACAAAACAAAATATATTCTTCACTTGATTGATAAAGTAAGTACTCTACTGGAAAATTCAATGTATATTAAAATTGTACAAAAAATACTTTGTGATTTGTGAAATAGGGTTAGGTTGTAAGTTTAAGATAAATATGAGTGTTTTTTTGTTTTTAACCTATGTTAATGTGGGCTAGGACATTTAAAAGCCTTTCAGGATGTGGCATGCATTTGTGTAACTGTACTGTATTTGGCAACTGTCTGATATGTATAACCCTCACCCACTAAATGCCAACAGGATCACTTCACCTCCATTGTCACAACTCCCCACTCCCCCCCCCCAAAGAAGCTACCCTATAGCATCAAGGTCTGGATTTAGCTTGAAAATCTTTGCTAATTTACTCAAGACCTTGGGACAACTGTTTCCTCTTCCTGGGGTTCTTTTATTGTGATCTTTGTTTGACTGGCTATGTCTTGTCATTCATTTCTCAGCTTAGATGTCACCTCTTCAAAGGGAACTTCTCTGACCACCCATTCTAAGTAGCTACCCAGTTACCTTGTATCACTTACTCTTGTTTGAATTCACTTTCATAGTCCTTACCACGGTGTGATATGGTTTTGGTTGTTTATTATTTTTCATTCTCCATTCTAATATAATTTCCATGAATGCAAGATCTTTTTCTGACTTGCTCACAGCTTTATTTCCAGTGTGTAGAATGATGTGTGACCCCAAATGCATTCAATATATTTTGTTGAATATTCAAATATTGTTGAGATAAATGTTGTCTCACTGTCTCCAAATGAATTACAGGAATGGACTAGACAATGATGGTGACAGCTGAGATGAACAATGAAAAACAATGACCATTATGTTTTACAGTCCAAGTCTTCGCTACAAGGCAGTTAGAACTAGAAGCAGAAAGCTTGAAGGCTAGATCCCTTCATTAATTGAGCAGATATGTATTGAGTATTATATTGATGGACCAATATCAGGCATGGATCTTCCAGTTTTTGTGTTCTTCAGGTTTTCATGGATGTAGGCTTAGAGACCTCAGAAGATGAGCGAGATTCTCAAGGGGAGCCTAGGTGAGCTCCAAGTATTGACACCAAAATGGTCTATCTGGAACGTTACTAGTATGGGGGCTGCTTTGAAAGCAAATGAAAACCGTGTGCTAAACAAAAATTGTTCCTATTGTTAAAAATTGCTGTGAACCCACTGGGAATATAAAATGACAAATACAATTTGAAAAGTAACTTCTTACAAAGAAAGCATTGTGGGGTGTGCTCGTTCATATAAAAGGAAATGTAACAAAGGTTCTGGGTCTGTTTAAATTTGTGTATAATGATTGCACACCAATTATATCTCTTTTCAGTTGGAGTCAGAATTACCTGATAAAGAAGATGTCCCTTGAGAGGAAAGCTACCCAAAACTAGTAACATGAAGATGAATCTGTGGTTTGGAGCTCCACCTACAGTCTTTTTGAAGACTGGTATCTCCTGTCGTCAAGAAAAATGACTAGTTTGAAATGAGTTCATCTGCAAGCTCGGAAAGAAAGGTCTTTAAAGTGAGTGTATTATTATACTTTGTGCGTAAATGTGTATGTGAGGAATTCATTTTATGTGAAA
>NW_007138731.1:0-7502 GCF_000164805.1 Carlito syrichta | reverse complement strand
GATCCCTTCATTAATTGAGCAGATATGTATTGAGTATTATATTGATGGACCAATATCAGGCATGGATCTTCCAGTTTTTGTGTTCTTCAGGTTTTCATGGATGTAGGCTTAGAGACCTCAGAAGATGAGCAACATTCTCAAGGGGAGCCTAGGTGAGCTCCAAGTATTGACACCAAAATGGTCTATCTGGAACGTTACTAGTATGGGGGCTGCTTTGAAAGCAAATGAAAACCGTGTGCTAAACAAAAATTGTTCCTATTGTTAAAAATTGCTGTGAACCCACTGGGAATATAAAATGACAAATACAATTTGAAAAGTAACTTCTTACAAAGAAAGCATTGTGGGGTGTGCTCGTTCATATAAAAGGAAATGTAACAAAGGTTCTGGGTCTGTTTAAATTTGTGTATAATGATTGCACACCAATTATATCTCTTTTCAGTTGGAGTCAGAATTACCTGATAAAGAAGATGTCCCTTGAGAGGAAAGCTACCCAAAACTAGTAACATGAAGATGAATCTGTGGTTTGGAGCTCCACCTACAGTCTTTTTGAAGACTGGTATCTCCTGTCGTCAAGAAAAATGACTAGTTTGAAATGAGTTCGTCTGCAAGCTCAGAAAGAAAGGTCTTTAAAGTGAGTGTATTATTATACTTTATGCTTAAATGTGTACGTGAGGAATTCATTTTATGTGAAACATATTGTTGTCTTGTTACATGTTAGTTTTCTGTGGGTTACATAACTTATTTTTAATAATTCAAAAGCTTTGTTTGGGGTACAAGTGCCATTCTCAAGATTGTCAGTTTGATTAAGAGTTAAATGACATAAGAAAATTTAGGGTTTCTAAATGGGACATTTAGAGCTCATCATTTTATATTCAGTTTCTATATTTCTATTAAAAAATAATTGGTTTATGACCAGGCACTATCACCTTTAATGAGGGATGAAGAATTGCATTGCCACTATATTTATTCTTTTTGAAAAGCAGTCATCTAGTTAGCCATCTTGACAATATTGATTGATTACCTGCTATGTGACAGACACTGTTTAAGGCATTGGACACGTATCAGTGAACAAAAAGACCAAAATTTTCCCGAATCTCACAGTTTAGTGGTGAGTAAGGGAGTGGTATATACAATTTAACATTTATCATGATAAAACAATCATCATGATAAAGATGTAAATTACACAGCATATTAGAAAGTTCAAGTACTAAGGTAGAAATTGACCCTGGTCAAGGGAATTTATTGAGGGAAGGCAGAAGCACAGTGAGGCAAATGCAACTTCAAATAGTGTGGCCAGAGAGAAGGTCATTGAAAAGATTATCTGAGAAAAGACTTGATGTAGTTTAGAAGAGCATTGCAGGCATAGAATAGCAAGTGCAAAGGCTCTGACTCAAGCGCTTGCTGTGTTCAAGGGAGAGCAAGCGGGCTCAGTTTGGCTGGAGTAGAGTGTTGAGAGAGTGCATAGCAGTAGGTCACCATTGTACAAGAGTCAGCAACTGGTACCGTCTGTTTTTGTAAAGAAGATTTCTTTGGAAGATAGCTATGCCCATTTGTGTGTCTGTTTACTGTGACTGCTTTCATGTTGCAAGTGCAGAGTGAAGTATTTGAGACAGAGATGATCTAGCCTACAAAGACTAGCATATTTCCTGTTTGACTTTTTATAGGAAATGTTTGCCAACCCCTGATGTATGGAGGAATTTATAAGCCATTGTAAGGACATTGGCTTTGGCTCTGAGAGAAATGAGAAGCCATATAAGGTCTGAACAAAGATAGGATCTGACTTACATTTTGTAAAGGATCATTATGGTTACTATGTTGACACATTTGAAAGGGCAAAAATGGGAGCAGAAAAACCTGATAGAAGTGCAGATTGAAATGTGAGCCCAGATTATCCCAGGAGAGCACAGCAGATTCATCTGGGTATAGCAGACTATTTTAAATTTGTGAAGAATTCATAGCGATACTTCATAGCTATAGTGTGTGAGCTTATACCTAATAGGTAGTTCACAATTTTATCATCGGGACATGCTATGTTCCTTTTCTATGATGCCATATCTTTGTGAAATTGAATTTTTGGCAGTAGCTGTATAAAAAAGAAGCTAGCGCCTTGTGAAATCAATGTGCAACAGGAAATGAGGCAGGCAGTGTCTCATTTGATTCCAAGGTTTGCGATATATACTGCCCAAGAGGCATACCTATCTCATCAGCAAGTATTGTCATTAAGAGGGAAATCAAAATTTTTTTAACTTGTATGTATTATTTTTCAAATAGCTATTGTTGGAACATTGTATTACTTTCTTGTTGCTATCAATTCACCACAATCTTGGTGGCTTAAAAAAAACAAAAATTTATTCTCATGATTCTGGAGCCTCTAAGTGTGAAATCGACATCAACAGGCAAAATTTAGGTGTTGTGGAACTGCACTCCCTTTTGAGGCTCTTGGGAGATTTTGATCCTTCCGTTTTTCAGCTTCTGGTGGCTGCCAGCATTCTTTGGCTTGTGGCTGCATCCCTTCAGTGTTTGCCTCTGTGCTCCCATTGCCTTTCACTTCTTTTGTCTGTATTAAATTTTCTTTTGTTGTTGTTGTTTTTATCAATATTTTTTATTTTAATATTGTGGAGTACAGTTAAGAGTTAGGTACACAAATATGCATCATTCAGGCCCCCTTGTTGATAACAGGTGTTTCCCCATCCCCAGACAGATGTTTACTATCATTAGTCCCATCCCTCCCCATTGTTTTACACCACTGTCAGTCATTTTCTTATGTTAGTGTGTTGGATGATCATGGTCCACTGTATAAGTGAGAATATGTGATACTCAGATCTTTGTTTCTATGAGAGGTCACTCAGTATTATAGACTCTAACTGCATCCAGGTTGCTGTGAAATTCATGATTTTGTTCCTTTTTATGGCTGCATAGTATTCCATCGTATATATGTATCACATTTTTTAATCCAGTCCTATTTTGATGAACAGCGTGGTTGGTTCCAGGTTCTTGCTATTATGAACAATGCTGCGATAAACATTCGTGTGCAGGTATCTTTTTTATAGAGTGATTTAAGTTCTTCAGGGTATATTCCCAGTAGGGGGATTGCAGGGTCATATGGGAGGTTGATGTTTAGAGCTTTTAGGAATAGCCACACTGCTTTCCACAGAGGTTGCACTAGTTCACACTCCCAAAAACAGTTTAAGAGTGTTCCCTTTTCGCCACACCCTCTCCAACAACTATTATTTTCTGAGTTATTGATAATTGCCATTCTGACTGCAATTAGGTAGTATCTCAGTGTAGTTTTGATTTGCATCTCCCTGATGATTAGTGAGGTTGAGCATTTCTTCATGTGTTTGTTGGCTGCTTGGATGTCTTCCTTTGTGAAATGTCTGTTCATATCTTTTGCCCATTTTATAATGGGGTTGTTTGTTTTTTTCTTTTTAGCACATTTGAGTTCCTTGTAGATCCAAGATGTTAAGTGCTTGTCAGATCTGGAGTTGGCAAATAGTTTTTCCCAGTCTGTAGGCTGTCTTCCTGCTCTCTTGATGGTTTCTTTGGCTTGCAGAAGCTTGTCAGTGTAATGAGGTCCATTTGTCTATCTTATCCTTATTGCCTGTGGGTTTTGAGTTTTGTTCAGGAATTGGATGCCAGTTCCAATTTCCATGAGGGTATGTCCTTCATTTACTAAGGCTCCTATGGTTTGAGGTTTTACTTTGAGGTCTCTGATCCATTTGGAGTTTATTTTTGTGTATGGGGATCGATACGGGTCCTGTTTCAATCTTCTGCATGTGGTCAGTCAGATTTCCCAGCACCATTTACTAAATAGGTTCTCCTCTCCCCAGTGATAGGTGGTGGAGGTTTTGTCGAAGATGAGTTGGTTTAGAAATTGAGGTTTTGCTTCTGGCATCTCAATTCTATTCCATTGATCTATATGCCTGTTCCGATACCAATACCAAGCTGTTTTGATGATTGTAGCTTTATAGTAAAGTTTGAAGTCTGGCAATATGATACCACCTGATTTGTTTTTTTTGCTGAGGATTGTTCTGGATATTCGTGGTCGTTTGTGTTTCCATATGAATTCCTGTGTTGTTTTTCCTAGGTCTGAGAAGAATGTTGCTGGTAATTTGATAGGTATTGCATTGAATCTATAGATTGCCTTAGGTAAGATGGATATCTTCACAATGTTGATTCTTCCAATCCATGAGCATGGGATATTTTTCCACTTGTTTGTGTCATCTTTGATTTCTTTGAGCAGAGTTTTGTAGTTTTCATTGTAAAGGTCTTTCATGTCTCTGGTTAGGAAGATGCCAAGGTATTTCATTTCTTTTGTGGCTATCGTGAATGGCATTGTGATTCTTATTTGGGTTTCTGTTTGTTTATTACTGGTGTAAAGAAATGCGATTGTCTTTTGCACATTTATTTTATATCCTGAGACTTTGCCAAAGGCCTTTATCAGTGTAAGGAGGTTTTTGACAGATTTTCTTGGGTTTCAAGGTACACGATCATGTCATCTGCAAAGAGAGATAATTTGACTTCCTCTTTTCCTATTTGGATACTCCTGATTGCCTTCTCTTCTCTGATTGCTCTAGACAGGACTTCCAGTACTATGTTGAACAGGAGGGGTGAGAGTGGGGAAATGGTTCCAATTTTTGTCCGTTTAGGAGTATGCTGGCTGTGGGTTTCTCATAGATGGCTTTTACTACTTTGAGGTATGTTCCCTGTATGCCTAGATGTTCGAGGGTTTTTATCAAGAAGGGGTGCTGGATTTTATCAAAATCTTTTTCTACATCTAATGATATAATCATGTGGTTTTTGTTTTGACATCTGTCGATGAATTTAATTACATTTATTGTTTTACGAATGTTGAACCAGCCTTGCATCCCCGGGATGAAGCCTACTTGGTCATGATGGATGATTTTTGAGATGTGTTGTTGAATCTGGTTTGCTAGGATCTTGCTGAGAATTTTAGCATCTATGTTCATCAAAGATATTGGCCTGTAGTTCTCTTATATTGTTGGATCTTTACCTGGCTTGGGTATCAATGTGATTTTAGCTTCATAAAATGATTTGGGGAGGGTTCCATCTTTCTCAATTGCCTGAAATAACTTCAGTAGGATTGGAATCAGTTCCTCCTTAAATGTCTTGTAGAATTCTGCTGGAAAGCCATCTGGTCCAGGGTTTTTTTTTGTGGGTAGTTTTCTCATTACATAGTCAATTTCCTTGATTGTTATTGGTCTATTTAGGGTCTCAATTTCTTCTTGTTTCAACCTAGGTAGGTTGTATGATGACACAAAGTCCTCCATTTCCTTGAGGTTTTCAAGTTTGTTTCCATACAAGTGTACATAGTAGTCTCTGATGATCTTTTGTATTTCTTCAGGGTCAGATGTGACTTCATCTTTTGTGTTTCTGATTGTGCTTATTTGGGTTTTTTCTTTCTTTTTTCTTGGTCAGTCTAGCTAGGGGACCATCGATCTTGTTTATCCTTTTGGAGAACCAGCTTTTTGTTTCACTGATTTTTTGTATTGTCTTTTTGTCTTCTATGTCTTGGACTTGGGCTTTTATTTTGGTGATCTGGATTCTTCTGCTGAAATTAGGGTTTTTGTGGTCTTGCTTTTCCAGCTTCCTTAGGTGGCTTAGGCTATTAATTTGTGCTTCTTCCATTTTCTTCATGTGGGTATGCAGGGATATAAATTCCCCTCTTAGTACAGTTTTTAAGGCGTCCCAGAGAATTTGGTAAACTGTTTCTTCATTTTCATTTGTTTCCAGGAATCTTTTGATCTCTGTTTTGATTTCATCATTGACCCAGGAGTTGTTTAGCATCATGCTGTTTAGTGACCATTTTTTTGTATTTTGGGGGGGACCCTTGTTGGTGTTAATGTTTATTTTTATTCCACTGTGGTCCGAGGAGGTGCATGGTGGAATTTTCAGTCCTTTTAAATTTGCTTATGCTGATTTATGGCCAATTATGTGGTCGATCTTGGAATACATTCCATGCAGTGATGAGTAGAATGTGTATTCAGTGGTCTTTGAATGGAGCGTTCTGTAGTTATCAATTAAGTCCATTTGGTCCAGGGTCACATTGAGGTTCCGGATCTCATTGCTGATTTTTTGTCCCGATGATCATTCGAGGGTTGTGAGTGGGGTATTAAAGTCCCCAGTTATGATGGTTTATAGTCAATATCTTTCTTTAATTTTCCTAGGAGTTGCTTTATAAAAGTTGGTGCACCTATGTTAGGTGCATATATGTTTAGGATAGATATTTCTTGTTGATGGAGTGAACCTTTTATCATTATGTAGTGGCCCTCTGTATCTTTTTAAATTTTTGATAGCTTAAATGGTATTTTGTCTGAATTAGGATCGTGGCTCCTCCTTTCCTTTGTGTTCCATTCGCTTGAAAATTTGTTTCTCATCCTCTTACTTTGAGTCTTTGTATGTCCTTTCTAGTGAGATGGGTCTTTTGAAGGCAGTATATTGTTGCCTGGTGGTATTTTATTCATTTTGCCATTCTATGTCTTTTAAGTGGTGCATTTAGTCCATTCATGTTCAGGCTAATTATTGAAATGTGAGAGTTTGTCCCTATCATAGAGTTTTTATAGAGTTATTCTTCTACTTGGTTTATTGTCTTTCTTTGGTTTTTTGGGTTGGTTCATGTGTATTTTATTCTTTTTCCTGTACTCTTGTGAAGAACATTGTTGTTTTTTCCCCCTTTTCTTCAGCGTTTAGTACTTTCTTAAGTGTTTCATGTAGAGGTGGTTTGGTGGTAGCGTAAGTTCTTAGGGATTGGATGTCTGGAAAAGATTTTAATTCTCCCTCACTGATGAAGCTTAATCTGGCTGGGTAGGTTATTCTTGGTTGAAATTGTTTATCTTTTAGGACTTTGAAGATAGGGCTCCAATCTCTCCTAGCCTGTAGGGTTTCTGTAGTTAAATCTGCTGCTATTCTAATTGGTTTCACCTGGTAGGTGATCTGGCCTTTTACTCTTGCTGCCTTTAGGATTTTTTCTTTTATGCCTACTTTGTGTAGGCTAATTATTATGTGTCTAGGAGTTGGTTTTCTCATTTTTTGTCTTGCAGGGGTTCTATGAATCTCTTCTGTTTGAGTTTTTGCATCATTGATTAGAAAAGGGAAGTTTTCTTGAATGATCTCATGGAAGGTTTGTTACAGTGTGGTCTCTGTCTCTCTTTCTGCCTCAGGTAGTCTAATTACTCTTAGGTTCTGCCTCTTGAAGTAATCGCTCATCTCTTGAAGGTTTTTTCTGTCTTTTTGAGCTTGTTTTCTGTGTTTTTGAGAGTTTGGGTTAGTTTTATATTTTGGTCCTCAAGCTCTGAGATTCTTTCTTCTGCTTGGATAATTCTGCTTTCCATGCTTATCAGTTTGTTATTTATTTCATTCACAGTATTCTTTATTACTGTTATCTCAGATATCAGCTCCTTTCTAGTTTCTTCTTGAGTCTCCTCAATTCTTTTGAATCTCTCCATTAATGTCTTGATATCTATGTTTGTATTTTGAGACCG
>NW_007138730.1:0-7784 GCF_000164805.1 Carlito syrichta | reverse complement strand
GATCCCTTCATTAATTGAGCAGATATGTATTGAGTATTATATTGATGGACCAATATCAGGCATGGATCTTCCAGTTTTTGTGTTCTTCAGGTTTTCATGGATGTAGGCTTAGAGACCTCAGAAGATGAGCAACATTCTCAAGGGGAGCCTAGGTGAGCTCCAAGTATTGACACCAAAATGGTCTATCTGGAACGTTACTAGTATGGGGGCTGCTTTGAAAGCAAATGAAAACCGTGTGCTAAACAAAAATTGTTCCTATTGTTAAAAATTGCTGTGAACCCACTGGGAATATAAAATGACAAATACAATTTGAAAAGTAACTTCTTACAAAGAAAGCATTGTGGGGTGTGCTCGTTCATATAAAAGGAAATGTAACAAAGGTTCTGGGTCTGTTTAAATTTGTGTATAATGATTGCACACCAATTATATCTCTTTTCAGTTGGAGTCAGAATTACCTGATAAAGAAGATGTCCCTTGAGAGGAAAGCTACCCAAAACTAGTAACATGAAGATGAATCTGTGGTTTGGAGCTCCACCTACAGTCTTTTTGAAGACTGGTATCTCCTGTCGTCAAGAAAAATGACTAGTTTGAAATGAGTTCGTCTGCAAGCTCAGAAAGAAAGGTCTTTAAAGTGAGTGTATTATTATACTTTATGCTTAAATGTGTACGTGAGGAATTCATTTTATGTGAAACATATTGTTGTCTTGTTACATGTTAGTTTTCTGTGGGTTACATAACTTATTTTTAATAATTCAAAAGCTTTGTTTGGGGTACAAGTGCCATTCTCAAGATTGTCAGTTTGATTAAGAGTTAAATGACATAAGAAAATTTAGGGTTTCTAAATGGGACATTTAGAGCTCATCATTTTATATTCAGTTTCTATATTTCTATTAAAAAATAATTGGTTTATGACCAGGCACTATCACCTTTAATGAGGGATGAAGAATTGCATTGCCACTATATTTATTCTTTTTGAAAAGCAGTCATCTAGTTAGCCATCTTGACAATATTGATTGATTACCTGCTATGTGACAGACACTGTTTAAGGCATTGGACACGTATCAGTGAACAAAAAGACCAAAATTTTCCCGAATCTCACAGTTTAGTGGTGAGTAAGGGAGTGGTATATACAATTTAACATTTATCATGATAAAACAATCATCATGATAAAGATGTAAATTACACAGCATATTAGAAAGTTCAAGTACTAAGGTAGAAATTGACCCTGGTCAAGGGAATTTATTGAGGGAAGGCAGAAGCACAGTGAGGCAAATGCAACTTCAAATAGTGTGGCCAGAGAGAACGTCATTGAAAAGATTATCTGAGAAAAGACTTGATGTAGTTTAGAAGAGCATTGCAGGCATAGAATAGCAAGTGCAAAGGCTCTGACTCAAGCGCTTGCTGTGTTCAAGGGAGAGCAAGCGGGCTCAGTTTGGCTGGAGTAGAGTGTTGAGAGAGTGCATAGCAGTAGGTCACCATTGTACAAGAGTCAGCAACTGGTACAGTCTGTTTTTGTAAAGAAGATTTCTTTGGAAGATAGCTATGCCCATTTGTGTGTCTGTTTACTGTGACTGCTTTCATGTTGCAAGTGCAGAGTGAAGTATTTGAGACAGAGATGATCTAGCCCACAAAGACTCTAGCATATTTCCTGTTTGACTTTTTATAGGAAATGTTTGCCAACCCCTGATGTATGGAGGAATTTATAAGCCATTGTAAGGACATTGGCTTTGGCTCTGAGAGAAATGAGAAGCCATATAAGGTCTGAACAAAGATAGGATCTGACTTACATTTTGTAAAGGATCATTATGGTTACTATGTTGACACATTTGAAAGGGCAAAAATGGGAGCAGAAAAACCTGATAGAAGTGCAGATTGAAATGTGAGCCCAGATTATCCCAGGAGAGCACAGCAGATTCATCTGGGTATAGCAGACTATTTTAAATTTGTGAAGGATTCATAGTGATACTTCATAGCTATAGTGTGTGAGCTTGTACCTAATAGGTAGTTCACAATTTTATCATCGGGACATGCTATGTTCCTTTCTATGATGCCATATCTTTGTGAAATTGAATTTTTGGCAGTAGCTATATAAAAAAGAAGCAAACACCTTGTGAAATCAATGTGCAACAGGAAATGAGGCAGGCAGTGTCTCATTTGATTCCAAGGTTTGCGATATATACTGCCCAAGAGGCATACCTATCTCATCAGCAAGTATTGTCATTAAGAGGGAAATCAAAATTTTTTTAACTTGTATGTATTATTTTTCAAATAGCTATTGTTGGAACATTGTATTACTTTCTTGTTGCTATCAATTCACCACAATCTTGGTGGCTTAAAAAAACAAAAATTTATTCTCATGATTCTGGAGCCTCTAAGTGTGAAATCGACATCAACAGGCAAAATTTAGGTGTTGTGGAACTGCACTCCCTTTTGAGGCTCTTGGGAGATTTTGTTCCTTCCGTTTTTCAGCTTCTGGTGGCTGCCAGCATTCTTTGGCTTGTGGCTGCATCCCTTCAGTGTTTGCCTCTGTGCTCCCATTGCCTTTCACTTCTTTTGTCTGTATTAAATTTTCTTTTTTTGTTGTTGTTTTTATCAATATTTTTTATTTTAATATTGTGGAGTACAGTTAAGAATTAGGTACACAAATATGCATCATTCAGGCCCCCTTGTTGATAACAGGTGTTTCCCCATCCCCAGACAGATGTTTACTATCATTAGTCCCATCCCTCCCCATTGTTTTACACCACTGTCAGTCATTTTCTTATGTTAGTGTGTTGGATGATCATGGTCCACTGTATAAGTGAGAATATGTGATACTCAGATCTTTGTTTCTATGAGAGGTCACTCAGTATTATAGACTCTAACTGCATCCAGGTTGCTGTGAAATTCATGATTTTGTTCCTTTTTATGGCTGCATAGTATTCCATCGTATATATGTATCACATTTTTTAATCCAGTCCTATTTTGATGAACAGCGTGGTTGGTTCCAGGTTCTTGCTATTATGAACAATGCTGCGATAAACATTCGTGTGCAGGTATCTTTTTTATAGAGCGATTTAAGTTCTTCAGGGTATATTCCCAGTAGGGGGATTGCAGGGTCATATGGGAGGTTGATGTTTACAGCTTTTAGGAATAGCCACACTGCTTTCCACAGAGGTTGCACTAGTTCACACTCCCAAAAACAGTTTAAGAGTGTTCCCTTTTCGCCACACCCTCTCCAACAACTATTATTTTCTGAGTTATTGATAATTGCCATTCTGACTGCAATTAGGTAGTATCTCAGTGTAGTTTTGATTTGCATCTCCCTGATGATTAGTGAGGTTGAGCATTTCTTCATGTGTTTGTTGGCTGCTTGGATGTCTTCCTTTGTGAAATGTCTGTTCATATCTTTTGCCCATTTTATAATGGGGTTGTTTGTTTTTTTCTTTTTAGCACATTTGAGTTCCTTGTAGATCCAAGATGTTAAGTGCTTGTCAGATCTGGAGTTGGCAAATAGTTTTTCCCAGTCTGTAGGCTGTCTTCCTGCTCTCTTGATGGTTTCTTTGGCTTTGCAGAAGCTTGTCAGTGTAATGAGGTCCCATTTGTCTATCTTATCCCTTATTGCCTGTGGGTTTTGAGTTTTGTTCAGGAATTGGATGCCAGTTCCAATTTCCATGAGGGTATGTCCTTCATTTACTAAGGTTCCTATGGTTTGAGGTTTTACTTTGAGGTCTCTGATCCATTTGGAGTTTATTTTTGTGTATGGGGATCGATACGGGTCCTGTTTCAATCTTCTGCATGTGGTCAGTCAGATTTCCCAGCACCATTTACTAAATAGGTTCTCCTCTCCCCAGTGATAGGTGGTGGAGGTTTTGTCGAAGATGAGTTGGTTTAGAAATTGAGGATTTGCTTCTGGGATCTCAATTCTATTCCATTGATCTATATGCCTGTTCCGATACCAATACCAAGCTGTTTTGATGATTGTAGCTTTATAGTAAAGTTTGAAGTCTGGCGATATGATACCACCTGATTTTTTTTTTTTTTTTTCTGAGGATTGTTCTGGATATTCGTGGTCGTTTGTGTTTCCATATGAATTCCTGTGTTGTTTTTCCTAGGTCTGAGAAGAATGTTGCTGGTAATTTGATAGGTATTGCATTGAATCTATAGATTGCCTTAGGTAAGATGGACATCTTCACAATGTTGATTCTTCCAATCCATGAGCATAGGATATTTTTCCACTTGTTTGTGTCATCTTTGATTTCTTTGAGCAGAGTTTTGTAGTTTTCATTGTAAAGGTCTTTCATGTCTCTGGTTAGGAAGATGCCAAGGTATTTCATTTCTTTTGTGGCTATTGTGAATGGCATTGTGATTCTTATTTGGGTTTCTGTTTGTTTATTACTGGTGTAAAGAAATGCGATTGTCTTTTGCACATTTATTTTATATCCTGAGACTTTGCCGAAGGCCTTTATCAGTGTAAGGAGGTTTTTGACAGATTCTCTTGGGTTTCAAGGTACACGATCATGTCATCTGCAAAGAGAGATAATTTGACTTCCTCTTTTCCTATTTGGATACTCCTGATTGCCTTCTCTTCTCTGATTGCTCTAGCCAGGACTTCCAATACTATGTTGAACAGGAGGGGTGAGAGTGGGGAAATGGTTCCAATTTTTGTCCGTTTAGGAGTATGCTGGCTGTGGGTTTCTCATAGATGGCTTTTACTACTTTGAGGTATGTTCCCTGTATGCCTAGATGTTCGAGGGTTTTTATCAAGAAGGGGTGCTGGATTTTATCAAAATCTTTTTCTGCATCTAATGATATAATCATGTGGTTTTTGTTTTGACATCTGTCGATGAATTTAATTACATTTATTGTTTTACGAATGTTGAACCAGCCTTGCATCCCCGGGATGAAGCCTACTTGGTCTTGATGGATGATTTTTGAGATGTGTTGTTGAATCTGGTTTGCTAGGATCTTGCTGAGAATTTTAGCATCTATGTTCATCAAAGATATTGGCCTGTAGTTCTCTTATATTGTTGGATCTTTACCTGGCTTGGGTATCAATGTGATTTTAGCTTCATAAAATTATTTGGGGAGGTTTCCATCTTTCTCAATTGCCTGAAATAACTTCAGTAGGATTGGAATCAGTTCCTCCTTAAATGTCTTGTAGAATTCTGCTGGAAAGCCATCTGGTCCAGGGTTTTTTTTTGTGGGTAGTTTTCTCATTACATAGTCAATTTCCTTGATTGTTATTGGTCTATTTAGGGTCTCAATTTCTTCTTGTTTCAACCTAGGTAGGTTGTATGATGACACAAAGTCCTCCATTTCCTTGAGGTTTTCAAGTTTGTTTCCATACAAGTGTACATAGTAGTCTCTGATGATCTTTTGTATTTCTTCAGGGTCAGATGTGACTTCATCTTTTGTGTTTCTGATTGTGCTTATTTGGGTTTTTTCTTTCTTTTTTCTTGGTCAGTCTAGCTAGGGGACTATCGATCTTGTTTATCCTTTTGGAGAACTAGCTTTTTGTTTCACTGATTTTTTGTATTGTCTTTTTGTCTTCTATGTCTTGGACTTGGGCTTTTATTTTGGTGATCTGGATTCTTCTGCTGAAATTAGGGTTTTTGTGGTCTTGCTTTTCCAGCTTCCTTAGGTGGCTTAGGCTATTAATTTGTGCTTCTTCCATTTTCTTCATGTGTGTATGCAGGGATATAAATTCCCCTCTTAGTACAGTTTTTAAGGCATCCCAGAGAATTTGGTAAACTGTTTCTTCATTTTCATTTGTTTCCAGGAATCTTTTGATCTCTGTTTTGATTTCATCATTGACCCAGGAGTTGTTTAGCATCATGCTGTTTAGTGACCATTTCTTTTGTGTTTTGGGGGGACCTTGTTGGTGTTAATGTTTATTTTTATTCCACTGTGGTCCGAGAAGGTGCATGGTGGAATTTCAGTCCTTTTAAATTTGCTTATGCTGATTTATGGCCAATTATGTGGTCGATCTTGGAATACATTCCATGCAGTGATGAGTAGATTGTGTATTCTGTGGTCTTTGAATGGAGCGTTCTGTAGTTATCAAGTCCATTTGGTCCAGGGTCACATTGAGGTTCCGGATCTCATTGCTGATTTTTTGTCCCGATGATCATTCGAGGGTTGTGAGTGGGGTATTAAAGTCCCCAGTTATGATGGTTTATAGTCAATATCTTTCTTTAATTTTCCTAGGAGTTGCTTTATAAAAGTTGGTGCACCTATGTTAGGTGCATATATGTTTAGGATAGATATTTCTTGTTGATGGAGTGAACCTTTTATCATTATGTAGTGGCCCTCTGTATCTTTTTAAATTTTTGATAGCTTAAATGGTATTTTGTCTGAATTAGGATCGTGGCTCCTCCTTTCCTTTGTGTTCCATTCGCTTGAAAATTTGTTTCTCATCCTCTTACTTTGAGTCTTTGTATGTCCTTTCTAGTGAGATGGGTCTTTTGAAGGCAGTATATTGTTGCCTGGTGGTATTTTATTCATTTTGCCATTCTATGTCTTTTAAGTGGTGCATTTAGTCCATTCATGTTCAGGCTAATTATTGAAATGTGAGAGTTCGTCCCTATCATAGAGTTTTTATAGAGTTATTCTTCTACTTGGTTTATTGTCTTTCTTTGGTTTTTTGGGTTGGCTCATGTGTATTTTATTCTTTTTCCTGTACTCTTGTGAAGAACATTGTTCTTTTTTCCCCCTTTTCTTCAGCGTTAGTACTTTCTTAAGTGTTTCATGTAGAGGTGGTTTGGTGGTAGCGTAAGTTCTTAGGGATTGGATGTCTGGAAAAGATTTTAATTCTCCCTCACTGATGAAGCTTAATCTGGCTGGGTAAGTTATTCTTGGTTGAAATTGTTTATCTTTTAGGACTTTGAAGATAGGGCTCCAATCTCTCCTAGCCTGTAGGGTTTCTGTAGTTAAATCTGCTGCTATTCTAATTGGTTTCACCTGGTAGGTGATCTGGCCTTTTACTCTTGCTGCCTTTAGGAGTTTTTCTTTTATGCCTACTTTGTGTAGGCGAATTATTATGTGTCTAGGAGTTGGTTTTCTCATTTTTTGTCTTGCAGGGGTTCTATGAATCTCTTGTGTTTGAGTTTTTGCATCATTGATTAGAAAAGGGAAGTTTTCTTGAATGATCTCATGGAAGGTTTGTTCCAGTGTGATCTCTGTCTCTCTTTCTGCCTCAGGTAGTCCAATTACTCTTAGGTTCTGCCTCTTGAAGTAATCGCTCATCTCTTGAAGGTTTTTTCTGTCTTTTTGAGCTTGTTTTCTGTGTTTTTGAGAGTTTGGGTTAGTTTTATATTTTGGTCCTCAAGCTCTGAGATTCTTTCTTCTGCTTGGATAATTCTGCTTTCCATGCTTATCAGTTTGTTATTTATTTCATTCACAGTATTCTTTATTACTGTTATCTCAGATATCAGCTCCTTTCTAGTTTCTTCTTGAGTCTCCTCAATTCTTTTGAATCTCTCCATTAATGTCTTGATATCTATGTTTGTATTTTGAGACCCTTCATTCTGGGGGCTCTTCATTGTTTGCATTCCGAAGTCAGTTTTCTCAGTGTCTGCCCTCCCAGGAGTTTGGGAGACACCCATCTTCTTGTTTTGATTTTTCTTCATTTGTATAGATTTTTCTCTCGTCCTGTAGTGGATAAAGTCCCTTGAGCTCTAATCTCCAGCCTCTCCCCTCTGTTTTTGTTGCAGGCAGCTAGCCTGCTTCCTGGAGATCTGTGACACTAGTCTCTGTTCAGTGTAGGGGAGGGACTTTGTCTCCTGTTTAACGACATCGCCGTG
>NW_007138729.1:0-5001 GCF_000164805.1 Carlito syrichta | reverse complement strand
CGCTGCACAGCTGGGCGCTGGATCCAGGTTGCCACCAGCAGGCTGGGGTGGAGGAGGGTCAGGCGTTCCCTTCTGTGGAACTGGAAGCCTCTGGTCAGCACCTTATACCAGCTTGGGGTTCTGCTCCCTTACACAGGCTTGCGGTCACACGCTGAGTGCCTCAGCCAGGGTGGGACCAGGGCTTCAGATCTCCAAAGCTCCAGAGGGCAGGTGGTGGCTCTGGGTTCCTCACAGGGCACTTCAGCAAGAAATGGGACTTGTATCTCTGAGGGGCGGGTGCCCAGAGCCTCCCTGGGTGACCTGCAGCATGGTGCTGGGTGCTGGTCATGACGATGTAGCCAGGGAGGAAGTTGGGATCCAGAATTCTGGATTCTACAGGCGGCCGAATCACATATAGTGGAGCAGCCGTCGTCAGGCCGCAATATCTGACCCTGCTTGGGACCAAAGGTCCCAAGCCTCGTACCAATGCGGCTGGCGGTTGGTAGGGGGTGCAGGAAGAAAAGTAAGAGTCTTTTTGGGAACTCATGTTCGGAGACTTTCACGGATACATCTATGCCGTCATCATCTTCCTATGGCAACCACCCAGGCAAACAGCCTGTATTAAATTTTCATCTCTCTTCATATTATAGGGACACATATTGTTGAAGTTAGGGCTCACTTTAATAGTCAAAAATAATCTCCTCATATCAATATCTGTAATCAAATCCAAAGACTCATTTTCTACAAGAACAGGCATATAGACCAATGGAATAGAATTGAGCTTCCAGAAGCAAAACCTCAATTTCTCAACCAACTCATCTTTGAAAAAGCCTCCACCACCTACCACTGTGAAATGAGAATCTATTCAGTAAATGGTGCTGGGAAACCTGGCTGACCCACATGCAGAAGATTCAAACAGGACCCCTGTCTATCCCCATACACAAAAATTAACTCTAAATGGATCAGAGACCTAAATGTAAAACTTCAAACCATGAGAAGCTTAGAAAATGCAGGAGAGACCCTTATGGAAGGAAGTTTGAATTGGCCACCAATTCCTGAGCAAAACCCAAAATGCACAGGCCATAAGAGATAAGATAGAAAAGTGGCACCTCATTAAACTGACAAGCTTCTGCAAAGCCAAAGAAACCATCAAGAGAGCAGGGAGACAGCCCATAGACTGGGAAAAATATTTGACAACTCCATGTCTGACAAAGGCCTAACATCTAGGATCTACAAGGAACTCAAACATGCTGAAAAGAAAAAAACAAACAGCCCCTTTACAAAGTGGGCAAAAGATATGAATAGATACTACTCAAAAGAAGACATACAAGCAGCCAACAGATGCATGGAAAAATGTTCAGCCTTACTAGTCATCAAGGAGATGCAAAGTAAAACTATGCTGAGATACCACCTAACTCCGGTCAAAATGGCCATCATCAATAACTCAAAAAATAACAGATGATGGAGAGGATGTGGGGAAAAGGGAACACTTCTACACTGTTGGTGGGAGTGTAAACTAGTACAGCCTCTGTGGTCATCAGTGTGGTGATTCCTAAAAGCTCTAAAAATAGACCTTCCCTATAACTCTACAATCCCCTTACTGGGAATATACCTGGAAGAACTCAAATCACTCTATAAAAAAGATACCTGCACACATATGTTTATCACAGCATTGTTCACAATTTCAAGATCATGGAACCAAACGCACTGCCCATCAAAAGAGGACTGGATAAAAAAATGTGGTACATATACATGATGGAATATTACGTAGCCATAAAGAAGAATACAATCATGAACTTTGCAGCAACCTGGATGGAATTAGAGTTTATAATACTGAGTGATCTTTCACAGAAACAAAGATCTGAATATCACATGTTCTCACCCATAAGTGGACCTTGAACAATTACTGTAATACTATAAGAAAAGGATTGACAATGGTGGAAAACTATGGTGAGGGCAGGGAGTTGGAATTAATGGTAATCGATATCTGCCTGGGGAAGGCGGGGGGCATACCTCATCAACAAGGGTACCGTCACAATGAATATTTGTATAACTAACCCTTAACTGTACCCCACAATTTTAAAATAAATTTAAAAAAACAACAAAGATCATTTTGTAAATATAGTACAATTTACCGGTTCCAGAGAGTAAGACCTTTTCTTTTTGGGTGACAATTATCTAGCCTACTACAGGCATAAATACTTATTAAATTGTTGTCACCTAACTAATAAATGTGACTGTTTAGTATTTCTTTTGGCCGGTGAGTGAGGTAGAGCTTAATGAGTCTAGAAAGTTTGGGAACCACAACCCTTATCAACAAGGGTGCCTGAATGATGCATATTTGTATACCTAACCCTTAACTGTACCCCACAATTTTAAAATAAAAAAAATAGGTTTTTTAAAAAAAGAATGGGAACCTTTGCATTGTTAGAAGGATAGTTCAGTAATGTAGGCAGGGAATGATGAAAACTTGAACCAACATGAAAATGGAGGAATGTGGTTAGAAGTAGCCAGGTTCTAGATTCAGTATGAAGGTAGAGCAAATGGAATTTGCCTATGTTCTGGGTATGCAGTTGGGAGGATAGACAAGAGTCAAATTACTTCAATGGTTTTGCCCTGAGCTACTGGAAAAATGGCATTGCCATTAACTGAGATGAAACCTGTGCATGGACTAGTTTTTGTGTGTGTGCGATGGGGAGGAGGTCAGATTGGAGATTCAGTTTTGTTCATGTTTAGAAAAATAGGAACAAGGAGAAGTAAAAATGGAAGGAAAAGTTACACTTTCCTGAGCAGAGCCCGTCTCTAGATTTTTCACCTGCTTAGCAGGATTCTTCCACCTCTAATAGTGGCCAAATGCTTGCCAACCCACAAACCCTTCTAGGCTGTTTTAACTCTCACTCAAGACATGGAAGAAGCAAGTATAGGCATAAAGTGCTGTGGTAGACTGAGGGACTCAGAAAGCCTTGTCTGACTCAGAGTCTTAACTTGTTTCGGGCAAATGGTGCTCTGCTTCGGGAAACCGAAAACTTTAGGGCTTCTCCATTTAAAACACGTCAAAAGATTGAGGTGAACTTGAAAAAGATGGAGACAACAGTGTACTTTCTGAATTTCCTGAAATCCTCTCATGGAAATAGCTCAAAAAAACTAAAACCTGCATAGCATTTCCACCAACTAGAGGACAAAGTTCTTTTGAACCCCAGCACAGAGGGTGGAGGAAACGAATAGACCCCAGACCTGCCAGGTATGACCATCAACACAACGGAGAGGGGCAGACAGGAGGCCTTTAAAATGCCAGTAGGTGTTCACTAGAAGCAAAGTGTGCCAGTTTGAGAACAGCAGCTGAAATGGCAAGGGGTATGCCCAGTCCCAAAGTGAGTAATTACAGGGCTGAAGGCTGAAGGGCTGAAGTTGCCTAGCCCCTCTATAACTGAGCAGCCAGAGCTCCTTTCCAGGATGTGACTTACAGCAGAGGAGAAACTGCCAGGAGGGACAACAAATACAAAGGATAAAAGTCTCAGGAGCAGAGTCAGGAAATCTTGAAAGTAAAAAAAAACAGACTAGGTGAAGTGGCTTAAACCTGTAATCCCAGGACTTTGAGAGGCTGAGGTAAGAGGATTGTCTGAGCCCATGGGTTCAAGAACAGCCTGGGCAACTTGGTGTGACCTCATCTCTACAATGAATCAATAAAAAATTAACTGGGTGTGATAGCATGTACCTATAGTCCTGGCTACTTGGAAGACTGAGGTGAAAGGATTGCCTGAACCCAGCAGGTGGACACTGGGGTAGCTGTGAGTGTGCCACTGCACTCCAGTCTGGGTGACAGAGTGAGACTCCAACTCAAAACAAACAAACAAAACCAGGCTAGGCAAGGTGCTAATGCCTGAATCCCCGAACTTAGGGAGGTTGAGGGAAGAGGATCACTTAAGCCCAGTATTTTGAGACCAGCTTAGGCAACATAGAGGAATCTCATCTCAAAAAAAAACAAAAACAAAGTCTAGTGTGGTCATGTGTACTTGTAGTCCCAGCTACTAGCGAAGCTGAGCCAAGAGGCTTGATTAAGTGAATGAATTTGAGGGTTGGTTAGCCATGATCATGCTACTGTTTCCCAGTATTGGCAACCAAGTCAAACCCCAAATCAAAAATAATAAATAAATACGAGATTAAAAAAAAAAGAACAGAAAAGTGTATGAACATCATGAACTTAGGAGATTGGTGAGTGCTTGAGGCCAGAAGGAGGACACAATACGGAATGACTGACTGCTAATTTGTGCTGGGGTTTCTTTTGGGGATGTTAAAAAATGTAATTGATCAGATAGTTGTGATAGTTGCACCAACTCGTGAATGTATTAAATGCCTTTGAATTGCATACAACATGTTGCAAGTGAATTGTTATGTAAATTATATCTAAAAAAATTTGAAAAAGTAATTACTGATTTTCCATGGTGATGATACACTACTTTATTTTCTCTTTCTCCACCTCCATTCCTTTCCTGCCCTCCCACCACTGGACCCAACCTTCTCTCCTTCAAGCTATGTCTCGAGGCCACCCAAGGAGCACCTCAGGGCCCTTGGGATCCAGAGTCCTGTGACTTTGTGGGTGACCCACTGCACACATGCACTCACCTCTCTCATTCTATGGTAATGGGCTCCAAACCAAGTTTTCTCATGGGATTCAGTTGATGACAAAAAGACATGTGCTGGGTTCATGGAGGGAGACATGATGAGAGTCCCTCAACTTAATATTTAGTTAGACCTTTCCAGAAGTCTGATCTTGTAACCGGTAACCTGCGGATGCTGTGTTGTGAAAGCCAAGTTGGCCTCTACAGGCACTTAAAAACACTAGGACTTCTGGAACCCCCCCCCATAGACCTCACTTTGAGGTCCCCTTCACATGTGATGTCACCCTAGCCCATTGATGAACCTTACCATTAAAGTGGCACAGTGACACTGGCATTGCATGTTGTAAATGTTAACTGAAGTAGTACTTCTTGGTGGCCTTGTCATTATTGTTGCGCTGATGGT
>NW_007138728.1:0-2999 GCF_000164805.1 Carlito syrichta | reverse complement strand
TCCCTTACACAGGCTTGCGGTCACACGGTGAGTGCCTCAGCCAGGGTGGGACCAGGGCTTCAGATCTCCAAAGCTCCAGAGGGCAGGTGGTGGCTCTGGGTTCCTCACAGGGCACTTCAGCAAGAAATGGGACTTGTATCTCTGAGGGGCGGGTGCCCAGAGCCTCCCTGGGTGACCTGCAGCATGGTGCTGGGTGCTGGTCATGACGATGTAGCCAGGGAGGAAGTTGGGATCCGGAATTCTGGATTCTACAGGCGGCCGGAATCACATATAGTGGAGCAGCCGTGGTCAGGCCGCAATATCTGACCCTGCATGGGACTAAAGGTCCCCAAGCCTCGTACCAGTGCGGCTGGTGGTTGGTAGGGGGTGCAGGAAGAAAAGTAAGAGTCTTTTTGGGAACTCATGTTCGGAGACTTTCACGGATACATCTATGCCGTCATCATCTTCCTATGGCAACCACCCAGGCAAACAGCCTGTATTAAATTTTCATCTCTCTTCATATTATAGGGACACATATTGTTGAAGTTAGGGCTCACTTTAATAGTCAAAAATAATCTCCTCATATCAATATCTGTAATCAAATCCAAAGACTCATTTTCTACAAGAACAGGCATATAGACCAATGGAATAGAATTGAGCTTCTAGAAGCAAAACCTCAATTTCTCAACCAACTCATCTTTGAAAAAGCCTCCACCACCTACCACTGTGAAATGAGAATCTATTCAGTAAATGGTGCTGGGAAACCTGGCTGACCCACATGCAGAAGATTCAAACAGGACCCCTGTCTATCCCCATACACAAAAATTAACTCTAAATGGATCAGAGACCTAAATGTAAAACTTCAAACCATGAGAAGCTTAGAAAATGCAGGAGAGACCCTTATGGAAGGAAGTTTGAATTGGCCACCAATTCCTGAGCAAAACCCAAAATGCACAGGCCATAAGAGATAAGATAGAAAAGTGGCACCTCATTAAACTGACAAGCTTCTGCAAAGCCAAAGAAACCATCAAGAGAGCAGGGAGACAGCCCATAGACTGGGAAAAATATTTGACAACTCCATGTCTGACAAAGGCCTAACATCTAGGATCTACAAGGAACTCAAACATGCTGAAAAGAAAAAAACAAACAGCCCCTTTACAAAGTGGGCAAAAGATATGAATAGATACTACTCAAAAGAAGACATACAAGCAGCCAACAGATGCATGGAAAAATGTTCAGCCTTACTAGTCATCAAGGAGATGCAAAGTAAAACTATGCTGAGATACCACCTAACTCCGGTCAAAATGGCCATCATCAATAACTCAAAAAATAACAGATGATGGAGAGGATGTGGGGAAAAGGGAACACTTCTACACTGTTGGTGGGAGTGTAAACTAGTACAGCCTCTGTGGTCATCAGTGTGGTGATTCCTAAAAGCTCTAAAAATAGACCTTCCCTATAACTCTACAATCCCCTTACTGGGAATATACCTGGAAGAACTCAAATCACTCTATAAAAAAGATACCTGCACACATATGTTTATCACAGCATTGTTCACAATTTCAAGATCATGGAACCAAACGCACTGCCCATCAAAAGAGGACTGGATAAAAAAATGTGGTACATATACATGATGGAATATTACGTAGCCATAAAGAAGAATACAATCATGAACTTTGCAGCAACCTGGATGGAATTAGAGTTTATAATACTGAGTGATCTTTCACAGAAACAAAGATCTGAATATCACATGTTCTCACCCATAAGTGGACCTTGAACAATTACTGTAATACTATAAGAAAAGGATTGACAATGGTGGAAAACTATGGTGAGGGCAGGGAGTTGGAATTAATGGTAATCGATATCTGCCTGGGGAAGGCGGGGGGCATACCTCATCAACAAGGGTACCGTCACAATGAATATTTGTATAACTAACCCTTAACTGTACCCCACAATTTTAAAATAAATTTAAAAAAACAACAAAGATCATTTTGTAAATATAGTACAATTTACCGGTTCCAGAGAGTAAGACCTTTTCTTTTTGGGTGACAATTATCTAGCCTACTACAGGCATAAATACTTATTAAATTGTTGTCACCTAACTAATAAATGTGACTGTTTAGTATTTCTTTTGGCCGGTGAGTGAGGTAGGGCTTAATGAGTCTAGAAAGTTTGGGAACCACAACCCTTATCAACAAGGGTGCCTGAATGATGCATATTTGTATACCTAACCCTTAACTGTACCCCACAATTTTAAAATAAAAAAAATAGGTTTTTTAAAAAAAGAATGGGAACCTTTGCATTGTTAGAAGGATAGTTCAGTAATGTAGGCAGGGAATGATGAAAACTTGAACCAACATGAAAATGGAGGAATGTGGTTAGAAGTAGCCAGTTCTAGATTCAGTATGAAGGTAGAGCAAATGGAATTTGCCTATGTTCTGGGTATGCAGTTGGGAGGATAGACAAGAGTCAATTACTTCAATGGTTTTGCCCTGAGCTACTGGAAAAATGGCATTGCCATTAACTGAGATGAAACCTGTGCATGGACTAGTTTTTGTGTGTGTGGGATGGGGAGGAGGCCAGATTGGAGATTCAGTTTTGTTCATGTTTAGAAAAATAGGAACAAAGAGAAGTAAAAATGGAAGGAAAAGTTACACTTTCCTGAGCAGAGCCCGTCTCTAGATTTTTCACCTGCTTAGCAGGATTCTTTCACCTCTAATAGTGGCCAAATGCTTGCCAACCCACAAACCCTTCTAGGCTGTTTTAACTCTCACTCAAGACATGGAAGAAGCAAGTATAGGCATAAAGTGCTGTGGTAGACTGAGGGACTCAGAAAGCCTTGTCTGACTCAGAGTCTTAACTTGTTTCGGGCTAATGGTGCTCTGCTTCGGGAAACTGAAAACTTTAGGGCTTTTCCATTTAAAACACGTCAAAAGATTGAGGTGGACTTGAAAAAGATGGAGACAACAGTGTACTTTCTGAATTTCCTGAAATCCTCTCATGGAAATAGCTTAAAAAAA
>NW_007138727.1:0-331 GCF_000164805.1 Carlito syrichta | reverse complement strand
TCCATTTAAAACACGTCAAAAGATTGAGGTGGACTTGAAAAAGATGGAGACAACAGTGTACTTTCTGAATTCCCTGAAATCCTCTCATGGAAATAGCTCAAAAAAACTAAAACCTGCATAGCATTTCCACCAAACTAGAGGACAAAGTTCTTTTGAACCCCAGCACAGAGGGTGGAGCAAACCAATAGACACCAGACCTGCCAGGTATGACCATCAACACAACGGAGAGAGGCAGACAGGAGGCCTTTAAAATGCCAGCAGGTGTTCACTAGAAGCAAAGTGGGCCAGTTTGAGAACAGCAGCTGAAACGGCAAGGGGTATGCCCAGTCCC
>NW_007138726.1:0-5093 GCF_000164805.1 Carlito syrichta | reverse complement strand
TGTGTGTGTGTGTGTGTGTGTATCTGCAACTGTAAATCAGGTAAAATGAACTGACATAGATAGACCTTTAGTGTGATTCATAAATTTATCTAGTTAGGTATTAGGTTGTGTTTATTGTTTGCTGTGGCTGTGCTGTAGGGTCCTAAAGTTTCATTTTGTGTCCTTGTGTCTGGGTCTCCAGTTACCTTAGGACTTTTCTAGAGAGTCCCTAAATGGGACCTGAGGCATGTTGTGTTTTAGCTGCAATTCCTGCTATTATCTTGGAGTTCTCTTGATATGTTGATGTAATATGGAAATGAGAAGTGTTCTATAGTCCTATAATTAGGTGTCAGTCTTTTTTTTTACCATTGGATTTGTTTTATTATATGTAGTGGTATCAATATAATTTTGTATTTTGTATTATTTATTTTTAATTTACAGCATAAAATTTGTGTATTTTTTTTTTTTGAGTTGGAGTCTCACTCTGTCACCCAGACTGGAGTGCAGTGGCCACTCCTGGCCACCGCAGCCTCGACCTGCTGGGCTCCGGTGATCCTTCCACCTAAGCCTTCCGAGTAGCCGGAATTACAGGCATGCACTACCACGCCCGGCTGATTTTTTGATTTATCATAGAGATGAAGTCTCGCTGCCCAGGCAGGTCTCAAACCCGTGAGCTCAGGCAATCCACTCACCTCAGCCTCCCAAAGGCATGGGATTACAGGCTGAGCCACCGAGCCTGGCTTAATTTGTGTATTTTTTATGTACATCATGATGATTGGAAGTATTTCCCCCCTCACATCATGCTCTGATGGTTAGTCTTCGGTAAAACCCCAGTAAGTTAGGCTCTAATTAAAAAAAAAAATCTTTGAAGACTGGTCCTATTAAGAACCAAGAACTTATAATACTCTGTGAACTATCACAGAAACAAAGAACAGAGTACCATAGGGTCTCACATAAGTGAACCCTGAACATTTACCATAATACCATAATACTATAAGAAAAGATTGGCAGTAGCTGGATACTGCCAGGGCGAGGGTGGGGGCATAACATCAATAAAGGCACCTAACCCTAAACCAGGCAAAGTGGGGACAAAAGGAAGGCCCAAATTTTACTTGTATGATGTCCACTTGTATACCTAATCCTGAATTGTACCCCACATCTTTAACATAAAATAAATAAAATAAAATAACAGAGAACCCTGGGTATGTATCAAGATAATTATTTTTCTTATCCTTCTGCCAGAAGTATGAGGGGATTTTTCTTCAGTCTTCACAACAAGGCCTGGTGAGATTTCTGGAGGTAAAACTCACATAAGTATAAGCTTGGTCCCCAATACTGGGCCTCTTCAAAGTTTTAAATTCTCAAGCTAGTCTACCTGGGATCTACAGCAGTTCATCAATTACAGCTTAAAGTATTCCTACCAAAAATTTACTTCAGCTTTGGGCTACTGCTCCTGGGCTTCTGCTCCCAGTAAGCTGAGATTCTCTGGATTTGCCTGTCTGTATCCCCACTTTTGAAGTATACAGTGTACTTTTGAAGTGTACTTTTGCCCTGTGACCTCAATTCTATAAGAAACATCTAAGGGGCTCAGAAGAGCAATTGATATTGTTTGTTCAACTGTTTTCTTGTTGTGAGGACAGGAAGGAGGACTTTCAAGCTCCTTGTCTCTCAGACCAGAAACTGGAGGTCCTCAGCCATTTATCTCTTCACCAAATGAATTTTTTGTAATTATTTTCAAAAACTAAGAAGAAACTATGAAACATCATAAAAATCTTCATGAAAGATGATTGTGTTATTTAAAAAACTTTGATTTGTATGACTCTTAAAGGTAAATTTAAATTTAGATTCACAAAACTTTATCATGTGCTAGGTAGGAGATGTTTTCTCATATATTTGTGGTTTCTTTTGTGTTACTAATATGAGACTGCACAGAGCATTCCTATAATGGATTCCAGAGCCAGGTTTACTGGATTTGAATCCTAATCCTTGTAGTTAATACCAGGTGTACTTTGGCAAATTACTTAGCTTCTATCTCAGTTTCTTCTTACGAGGGAAGAGGTACAAAAGTTCCTGCTGTAAGAACAAAATTAAATGATATAATTATAATTATTATTATCATACAATGTCTCTCAATATTTGCTTCCTTCTGTTATCCAAAATTGATTTTTGCTCATTCAAAAAAATTCTTTATGAAGATTTTTGAAAAGTTTTGTCACTTTGGAAACAGCCCAATATAGTCCTTCTACTGATTCCATACAATATCTAGATAACATAATCTAAAAAACAACTAAAGGTTAGTTGGATTAAAAGTAAAATAAAACAAAGAAAATTTTAAGCTAATATACAAAAACCTTACCAATTCTTGTAAAAAGATATACAGAAAATTTTGTCAATTTCCTTTATTGGTAGAGAAAGTTGTTTTGGTTTCATAGTAATAATATGCTCACTCACTGCAGAAATATTCAGTAGAGTTTTTGTGACTTTAAAGCAGATCACAAATTTTGTAAAGTCATGAAGTGACATACCAAAGACAAGTCACTGTTGTCAACCAGTATAAATGCTACACTGAGAAGCAGACATGCCATTGACCATAAAATCAAAAAAGTTGATTAACAGATAGGGAAATGGATATTTCTAAGGGAAGCTAGTTTATTAAGTATAGAGGTATATTTTTAAAATTTCTTTATTGATCTTCATATTATGTGACATGAAATTGATCAACTCATAATATAAATTGCATGGTCTCAGGTGGTAATTTTCATGATAAAACAGGAAAACTGTATTAATTCAAAAATTGAGCTATTATCAAAAAAGGAAGGAGGTGAGGATACCTTATTAAAATAATTTTTTCCAGGTAAGGGTGTGGTTTTGAGGAGAGAGAAAGAGAGAGAGAGAGAGAGAGAAAGACAGACAGACAGAAAGAGAGAGCTAGATAGATACTGACTGAGAAATTGAGAACTTGCTTGAATGTGTTTTCTCTGATTAGCAAGTGAGGTGATTGTGTTTCAATATCTTAAAATTGTATTTTAAGATATTGTATCTTTAAAACACCACGATTTTATCTTTAAAACACCACAATTATCTAAAGTTTTCTCTAGTTAACATTTATTTTATAAAAGAGAGAAAATATATCTTAGTGTTATATTTATCTTTATATGTATTTCTATAATATGTATATATATATTCACCACAAACAAGGTAGAATTGTTATCCACATTTTACAAACTAGAAGACTGAAGCTCATGGATTTCAGGGTTATGCAACTAGTAAATGACAGACTATATACAAAATTCATATGCTGTGACTTAAAATTTCTGTCCTTTCTAACCTATTACAGTGCTTGACATCTAAATTATCACATAATGCCATGGATTTAAGAATTATTTAAAATCATCTAGTCTAAGCTCTCAGCAATGTAGCCTTTTAATACAACTATTGCCCAAATAACTTTAATATCAAAAGATAGCTTAACTCTGGAGAAATAACACTGATAAAGCAGGGCAAAGAAAACAGTATAGGTAAAGCTTATTTTTTTTCTCCTGTAACATATTAGTTCAGCCTAATTCACCAAATGTAGCCTTAGTATTTATTTACCTTAAAAGTCTTAAAGCAGTGAATGGTATCAACAGTACTTCCCACTAGGGTATGCAAATTTCCTCCTAATAGAAAAATCTCAGAGTAGATAATATTGTCTGTTGTGTTTTTCCCCTGCCCCTGGATTCAAGAGAAAAAGAATAGCTAAAATAAAACAATTCTGGAACTGTAGTATAAAAGGGCTTTCTTCCTTTTGTCAAAACATCTTAAAGACTTTATAACTTTAGAAATACTTATTTAAGTGAAAAAGAGCACATCATAAGGCAAACTGCTACAAAACTAACTAAGAATTAAATACTAATATAAAGAATAATATGGTAAAAGGAATTCTTTGCTTTGCTAGCATACTCAACTCTCCTTTTTACTCTTTTATGTAGCTCTTAAAATATCATCTCCACTAATTCTCCTCTAAACTCATAGGATGATTAAAAATATCCTATTTAGCTGTCAAATTATAATTTCTTCTTACCTACTGTATCCCACCATTCTATCTCTCAATAAGTATAAAGTGTAAATATAATCATGTTTTTATATTTACTCATTCATTATTCCTTTTTTTCTCATTCATTTTGGGTCTGTTAGTGGTGCTTATTTCATATTCTAACTTTTTAAAGAGGGCAAGTATTTCTGTTAAGAGTTTTGAAACTTATGATGGCAACATGAAAGAAATTATATACGCAGAGTGTGGACAAGAAATGACAGAGTTCAGGGAACAGCTCAAACTTGGGCTTCCATGGCAAGTGCTTAAGCAGGTAAAGGCAGACTCTTGTTTGCTTCCTTTAAATTAACAAGTACCAACATTGCTTTTTGAAAGTGTGGCACTAGAGTTGAGATCAATGCTGAAAAGCAAAAATGATGGTAGTGGGGGGAAACAAGCAAACAAATAAAACTCCTGCAGAATTGTCTGAGCTGTGTCCCACATAAAATTGTTTACCTTAAAGGAGGTTAATGACAAGGTCCTGTATCTAGATGCCTACTGGCATGATGGCTGAATTTGTTATATCTGCAATGTATGTACATATTCTCACTCATAAGTGGACCTTGAACAACTATTATAATACTATAAGAAAGGGATTGGCAGTAGTGGGAAACTGCCAGGAGAGGGCAGGAGCAGGATTGGCAAGAGTGGGAAACTGCCAGGGGAGGAGAGGTCCACCTCATCAACAAAGAAAACTGCATAATGAACATTTGCATACCTAACCCTGAATTGTATCCCACATATTTAAAATTAAAACAACAACAACAACAACAAAAACAAGACCTGGTTTTAGAAGAGGATTATGGCACTAGGTGAAGGTAATTACAAAATGGATAGGAGGATAGCAGATGAGAGAATAAAAGAGAAAGATAAGGAACACACTAACTTAAAATCAAGTTAAGATAGTTTCAAAATGCATGAAGAAATGTAATTTAAAAAATTAACAAACAAAATATTCATTCCCCATAAACTTGTAATAATAGAACATCTGGAAAAACTTTAAACTCAAAATCTACTGATTTAACTGCAACTACTACCCAAA
>NW_007138725.1:0-4965 GCF_000164805.1 Carlito syrichta | reverse complement strand
TCTAATCATCTAACAACTTATTTTTGCACAGTTTTTACCCAATCACCATCCATAGAATTAAGACTCCTACATGTAAAAATTACATAAAGTATACTGGTACCAAATACCACCATCCTTTTGTGCCTTCATATTAACCTTAGTGTATATGTGTACATGTGTGTATAAATATGTACACATATACACACATATATACATATGACATGCTATGCCAGTTAGAAAATAAAGACAACAAAAAAATTGGGTTTTTAGATAATAAAGTACAGACAATCTGAAAACAATTATGTTTTGTGTATTTTGAAGAAAAAAACATTTACCAAAACAATGAGGAAAAGTTTGGAGGACAGTATTCTATTAAACAATTGGCCTTTAAAAAATGTATTTTCATTATCCTGAAAGTTAATATACCCAATTTTTTCAAGTTTTAACAAATTAACCTTTGCTGGATTATCTGATGGGATTGATATCTTGGTGTCAACTCTTTGCTTTTCCAATAGATAAGGCAAACAAACATATCACACACATACATAGACCAAATAAGAAACCTCCAAAATCCTGACTCTGTCTATTAAATAGTTCTCTTTTGAAGAAGAAAAAGTAAATATGTTTAAAGATCTTTGCATGAGACTCTGATAATTCAAACTGCTCTCTGCTCTGAAATCATTTTAAGAAAAGCCTACCGTCTGTTCACGGGCACTCCATGGACCCACTGTGACCCACACTAGTAATCCTGTGACCAGAGGCACTGTGCAGATGGCCCACTATGTGCATGATATGGGCTGATACAGGCAAATGCTTATCAAAGGTCAGCACCAGGAGGGCCTCCCAGTTCCTGCTGGAAGTAGCCTACAAGGATACTGTATACTTTATGCTGCGCAACTGGGGACACATGGATTCACCTCTTGGACTCCCAGGGAAGAAGGAACCATGTAATCTGAGGTCACCAATCTTCCCCACCCCAGAATGCCATCCTGAGCATCCTCTTCTACACTCTTAAGAGAATGCCTCTGCACCTAGTCTTTCTTTCCCTAGATAAGAACGTTTCTTTCTCTTGCTTAAAGGATAATTTTAAGTTTTGATATTAATAAAACATATTATATTGCCATCTACCATTCTATCACTCCTGGGTTCCTTACTTAGAACTTAACTTGCACAATAACATTTTTCTTTTTCAGAAACTTTAAGCAAATGAATTGTTTCCATCGTGACCCCGTGAAATAAACGTAATACCAAACTGTTCCATCACTGGTTGTAAAACAGTGATAAGAATTATGATCCACAACCCCACATTTATTATATAATTGACAAAGTACAGAAATTCAATGATTGAAAAATAAATACATTAGTGCAACAAGACACATTTCTTGAAATCGATTGTTCTACGTTTGCCATTTTAAAACAGTTTTCAGACAGTTTTTTAAAACTTGAAGGGGACTCAAGGCAACTGTAGGAAACCCAAACAAAATATAGTTACAAAAATAAATTAATACTGGCTTCATTTACCACTCTAAAAACTCTCTGCTGCAACTATAATTGTCTGAGCCCTTAGTATATTACTCAACTAAATCAAAAGCTAAAAACCATTCATACCCATCCTTATTTGCTAAATGCCTGATTTGCCAAAGCACAAATCAAAACAACACTACATCTTAGCAACTAGAATTTTCTCACCAGTAAACAATCCACTGTGACAGGGCAAATATTTAATCAATGTTGATCCCTTAAATCAAATGTTGTAGTAACTTCAAAGCTAAGTTCAACAGAAAATCTTTACAACCAGTTCATTTTCAAATTTAACTAAATCATATTTTTAAAGAAAAAGGTTTTATTTTTTCCTTTTATTAATCTGGATGGAAGAAAAGCACACATTTCATTTATTGTCTGGATTACAGATTCTTATTAAACCAGAGCTCATTATAAAATCAGTATCAACCATCAGAGGAACAGCAAAAAGGTCACTCCAAGAAGTTCAAACATTTTCTGCTGGAATGTCATGAGTGAGAACATATGGTACTCTGTTCTTTCTTGCGGTGATAGACCACTGAGTATTCACATCTTCACTGGTTTTTAATAAACTTCTAGGTGTGCCTGGGGCATTTCTGTAGTGCTAGTGCACAACTATACCCCTGTCCTTCTGGAGCCCTGCTTGGTTTCATTAGATTTCAGATTTCTTTTTTTTTTTTTGAGTTGGAGTCTCACTCTGTCGCCCAGACTGGAGTGTGGTGGCATGCTCCTGGCCACCATAGCCTCAACCTGCTGGGCTCCAGCAATCCTTCTGCCTCAATCTTCCAAGTAGCCAGAACTACAGGGGCACGCTATCACACCAGGCTAATTTTTTATTTATTGTAGAGAGGAAGTCTTGCCAAGTTGCCTGGGTGGGTCTCAAACTCATGGCCTCAGGCAATCCACTAGGCTTGGCCTCCCAAAGTGCTGGAATTACAGGCTGAGTCACCAAGCCCAGCTAGATTTCACTTTATCTGAAAAATAGCAGAGTGTGGCAACAGATCAGGTCTTATATATTTTCATATAAGACCCCGAGGAAGTGGATGACTTAAGAAACATCTTCAAACATCTACACACCAATTTATCTTGCAACTCTGGCATTTTTTTCATTAGTAGTGGTCAAACTAAGAAAGATAACAGATAATACATAATCCATGTATTGTATTCTTTCCACATTTCTAATTAGCAACCCACTTTCCTAGCTAGCATGAGACCATCTGAGAACAGAATAAAATTAATACAGAGCCATAAAAATGAGGTTGCAAGGTATTTACATAAATGCTGATGAGAAGTTTCAAATTGTCTTCATAAGAGAACCCTAAGGATGACTAAATGAACGACTGCTAGGAGTGGGGGAGGAGCCAGAGAGGTTAAATCCAATATATCCCTTTTTACCTGGTAGGCAGTGGTGGCATAAGCAGCTGGGTCACCCCCTAGTCCTAGTCCGACAGCTTCTCCTTCAGTTTGTAGTGAGTGCTGTGGTGAAGGCAGTAGATGAGGCCAGAGGCCAGGAGGACACCCAGGATGCAGGTGATGGAGACCATGGTGAGCACAAGTAACTTGATTGAGTCTTCCTGTTCCCCCCATAAGGCAGGAGCTTGAATTTGCTTTTCTGCAGAACAAGGAGAGAGGGGGCATGTCAGCTTGTCACAAAGCATGCCCTCCTTAAAAAAAAAAAATCCTCTCTCTCCCAAATGCAATTTGGAAATGGCAAGCTCAACACAACAGGACACTGTGTTGGCATTCAAAAAACAACAGAAGGACTCCAAGGAACAACAGCCCTCAAAGAAGAGGCAGAAGTTGTTTCAAAATAGCACATTGCAGATTGCAATGTTTTCAAGAGAGAAGTTAAAGGCATCACTTATCCACTCCCCCCACCCCAACCCCAAGTGGTGGCGGTTTTCAAATGTATGTAAAGTATTTGGCAGCTAATTTGCTGCCTTCAAGTGAAATAAAGTGCCCATTCCTTATTCTAAACAGGCGTAGCAGTTTATCTAGAGCGACTACCACAGGAGGGAGAAGGGAAGAGGGGAAGGAGGAGGGGATTGGAGGGAGGCTTGGAGAGACGCTTAAGGCTGCTACAGTTCAAAGTAGCTATCAAAGTCCAGTCAGTCCCAGCACACTACCACACGGAACTGGCCTTATGCGCTTTCACACGAATGTCCTTTTTTGCCTTTTCCTGGGACCTGCCATCCTAGAGATGGCTCCCCTCACTCTCTCCAAAGGCGGTCCTTGGCGGGATCCCCCCAACTCCATCAGTCTCTGCCCCAGCGTCCTCCAGCGAAGACCTGTATTCTTCTCCCCCAATTCTTTACCCTCAAAAGGAACCCGAGTCTAGTCCAGGAAGTTCACTTCTCAGCACGGGTAAAATAGCGAGGGCTACAAACTCTCCCTGGCTGCCATTGTTTCGTGAGGGGCGGGGACTCTGACAGGGTCCTCTCGGTGCCTCTCACTCATCCCCAAGGGCTCTTCCCTCATTGGTTTCATTAGACGTCCTATTGGCAACAATTACAAACGCGCAGGAAAATGGAAAGGCCGCGGGCGAATTGCCGCCAGGCCAGCCCGCCCCTCCGCAATTGCCCAGGAAATGAATGGCAAAGTCTGCCCTTTCTCCAGGCCAGGTGGCTACAAGATGACAACAGTTAGCAAACTCCTTTCCACTACCTTGTTTCCCATGGTAACAAAATGGATCCCCCCCCCCAAGGCCCCGCTGGCCTATTCATTCTCTCTCCTCTGTTAGTCATTTTCTGATCCGCATTCAGCCTAGCAGCTCTTCACTTCCTCCAGTCTCCGAGTGTACATAGTGCCTCTTATATCAGGTTAAGCCCATTTTTAGCTTGTAATCATAAAGGCCACCAAAGCAATTATCGCAGGTCTTGACTGGAAAAGCTGGTCATTCATTAGGCTCCTTGGCCTTCGGTGCTGCAGATTAGCTGGTGCTGGGACTGAGTTAATGGAAATGGAGGAGGGGGTGTTAAATGAGAAAAGAAGCCCGGATTTTCCTGCCTGGATGCCCCGCTTGTAGGAGGAGCGCGGGGTTCCAGAGCTACCAGGTGGGTGGAGTGGAGGGGAGGATGGAGGAGTTGGGGAGGGAGGGAAGGGGAGAAGACATAGGAGTGGGAAAGGGAAGGGGAAGGGGCCCAGGATGACTGAGAGGCGGGAGGGAGCAAGGGAAAGGGACTGGGGGCGCAAGGAGTGGCCTAGGCCAGCGCTGCCCAGACCCTGTAGCCACCAATGGCGCCTGTGCACATAGGCGCCCTCTGCATGGAGAGCAGTGGGAGACCACTCTAGGTCCTCCCGCGCCCCCAGTCCTCTTATCCCTCGCCTCGCCTCCCTGGCCAGCACAGCCTCTCTCAGAAAGAAGTCACTCCGAAGAGCCAGACCCACACCCAAAGGCTGCCCAAGTCCCTGATCTCTCCACACTCTGGACCTCGCCCCACGCGGGTTGCGCACCAAAACCACATC
>NW_007138724.1:0-4742 GCF_000164805.1 Carlito syrichta | reverse complement strand
AATAAAGAAAACAAAAAAATTGGGTTTTTAGATAATAAAGTACAGACAATCTGAAAACAATTATGTTTTGTGTATTTTGAAGAAGAAAACATTTACCAAAACAATGAGGAAAAGTTTGGAGGACAGTATTCTATTAAACAATTGGCCTTTAAAAAATGTATTTTCATTATACTGAAAGTTAATATACCCAATTTTTTCAAGTTTTAACAAGTTAACCTTTGCTGGATTATCTGATGGGATTGATATCTTGGTGTCAAATCTTTGCTTTTCCAATAGATAAGGCAAACAAACATATCACACATATACATAGACCAAAGAAGAAACCTCGAAAATCCTGACTCTCTATTCAATAGTTCTCTTTTGAAGAAGAAAAAGTAAATATGTTTAAAGATCTTTGCATGAGACTCTGATAATTCAAACTGCTCTCTGCTCTGAAACCATTTTAAGAAAAGCCTACCGTCTGTTCAGGGGCACTCCATGGACCCACTGTGACCCACACTAGTAATCCTGTGACCAGGGGCACTGTGCAGATGGCCCACTATGTGCATAATATGGGTTGATATAGGCAAATGCTTACCAAAGGTCAGCACCAGGAGGGTCTCCCAGTTCCTGCTGGAAGTAGCCTACAAGGATACTGTATACTTTATGCTGCGCAACTGGGGACACATGGATTCACCTCTTGGACTCCCAGGGAAGAAGGAACCATGTAATCTGAGGTCACCAATCTTCCCCACCCCAGAATGCCATCCTGAGCATCCTCTTCTACACTCTTAAGAGAATGCCTCTGCACCTAGTCTTTCTTTCCCTAGATAAGAACGTTTCTTTCTCTTGCTTAAAGGATAATTTTAAGTTTTGATATTAATAAAACATATTATATTGCCATCTACCATTCTATCACTCCTGGGTTCCTTACTTAGAACTTAACTTGCACAATAACATTTTTCTTTTTCAGAAACTTTAAGCAAATGAATTGTTTCCATCGTGACCCCGTGAAATAAACGTAATACCAAACTGTTCCATCACTGGTTGTAAAACAGTGATAAGAATTATGATCCACAACCCCACATTTATTATATAATTGACAAAGTACAGAAATTCAATGATTGAAAAATAAATACATTAGTGCAACAAGACACATTTCTTGAAATCGATTGTTCTACGTTTGCCATTTTAAAACAGTTTTCAGACAGTTTTTTAAAACTTGAAGGGGACTCAAGGCAACTGTAGGAAACCCAAACAAAATATAGTTACAAAAATAAATTAATACTGGCTTCATTTACCACTCTAAAAACTCTCTGCTGCAACTATAATTGTCTGAGCCCTTAGTATATTACTCAACTAAATCAAAAGCTAAAAACCATTCATACCCATCCTTATTTGCTAAATGCCTGATTTGCCAAAGCACAAATCAAAACAACACTACATCTTAGCAACTAGAATTTTCTCACCAGTAAACAATCCACTGTGACAGGGCAAATATTTAATCAATGTTGATCCCTTAAATCAAATGTTGTAGTAACTTCAAAGCTAAGTTCAACAGAAAATCTTTACAACCAGTTCATTTTCAAATTTAACTAAATCATATTTTTAAAGAAAAAGGTTTTATTTTTTCCTTTTATTAATCTGGATGGAAGAAAAGCACACATTTCATTTATTGTCTGGATTACAGATTCTTATTAAACCAGAGCTCATTATAAAATCAGTATCAACCATCAGAGGAACAGCAAAAAGGTCACTCCAAGAAGTTCAAACATTTTCTGCTGGAATGTCATGAGTGAGAACATATGGTACTCTGTTCTTTCTTGCGGTGATAGACCACTGAGTATTCACATCTTCACTGGTTTTTAATAAACTTCTAGGTGTGCCTGGGGCATTTCTGTAGTGCTAGTGCACAACTATACCCCTGTCCTTCTGGAGCCCTGCTTGGTTTCATTAGATTTCTTTTCTTTTTTTTTTTTTTGAGTTGGAGTCTCACTCTGTTGCCCAGACTGGAGTGTGGTGGTATGCTCCTGGCCACCATAGCCTTGACCTGCTGGGCTCCAGCAATCCTTCTGCCTCAATCTTCCAAGTAGCCAGAACTACAGGGGCACGCTATCACACCAGGCTAATTTTTTATTTATTGTAGAGAGGAGGTCTTGCCAAGTTGCCTGGGTGGGTCTCAAACTCATGGCCTCAGGCAATCCACTAGCCTTGGCCTCCCAAAGTGCTGGAATTACAGGCTGAGTCACCAAGCCCAGCTAGATTTCACTTTATCTGAAAAATAGCAGAGTGTGGCAACAGATCAGGTCTTATATCTTTTCATATAAGAGCCCGAGGAAGTGGATGACTTAAGAAACATCTTCAAACATCTACACACCAATTTATCTTGCAACTCTGGCATTTTTTTCATTAGTAGTGGTCAAACTAAGAAAGATAACAGATAATACATAATCCATGTATTGTATTCTTTCCACATTTCTAATTAGCAACCCACTTTCCTAGCTAGCATGAGACCATCTGAGAACAGAATAAGATTAATAGAGCCATAAAAATGAGGTTGCAAGGTATTTACATAAATGCTAATGAGAAGTTTCAAACTGTCTTCATAAAAGAACCCTAAGGATGACTAAATGAACAACTGCTAGGAGTGGGGGAGGAGCCAGAGAGGTTAAATTCAATATATCCCTTTTTACCTGGTAGGCAGTGGTGGCATAAGCAGCTGGGTCACCCCCTAGTCCTAGTCCGACAGCTTCTCCTTCAGTTTGTAGTGAGTGCTGTGGTGAAGGCAGTAGATGAGGCCAGAGGCCAGGAGGACACCCAGGATGCAGGTGATGGAGACCATGGTGAGCACAAGTAACTTGATTGAGTCTTCCTGTTCCCCCCATAAGGCAGGAGCTTGAATTTGCTTTTCTGCAGAACAAGGAGAGAGGGGGCATGTCAGCTTGTCACAAAGCATGCCCTCCTTAAAAAAAAAAAATCCTCTCTCTCCCAAATGCAATTTGGAAATGGCAAGCTCAACACAACAGGACACTGTGTTGGCATTCAAAAAACAACAGAAGGACTCCAAGGAACAACAGCCCTCAAAGAAGAGGCAGAAGTTGTTTCAAAATAGCACATTGCAGATTGCAATGTTTTCAAGAGAGAAGTTAAAGGCATCACTTATCCACTCCCCCCACCCCAACCCCAAGTGGTGGCGGTTTTCAAATGTATGTAAAGTATTTGGCAGCTAATTTGCTGCCTTCAAGTGAAATAAAGTGCCCATTCCTTATTCTAAACAGGCGTAGCAGTTTATCTAGAGCGACTACCACAGGAGGGAGAAGGGAAGAGGGGAAGGAGGAGGGGATTGGAGGGAGGCTTGGAGAGACGCTTAAGGCTGCTACAGTTCAAAGTAGCTATCAAAGTCCAGTCAGTCCCAGCACACTACCACACGGAACTGGCCTTATGCGCTTTCACACGAATGTCCTTTTTTGCCTTTTCCTGGGACCTGCCATCCTAGAGATGGCTCCCCTCACTCTCTCCAAAGGCGGTCCTTGGCGGGATCCCCCCAACTCCATCAGTCTCTGCCCCAGCGTCCTCCAGCGAAGACCTGTATTCTTCTCCCCCAATTCTTTACCCTCAAAAGGAACCCGAGTCTAGTCCAGGAAGTTCACTTCTCAGCACGGGTAAAATAGCGAGGGCTACAAACTCTCCCTGGCTGCCATTGTTTCGTGAGGGGCGGGGACTCTGACAGGGTCCTCTCGGTGCCTCTCACTCATCCCCAAGGGCTCTTCCCTCATTGGTTTCATTAGACGTCCTATTGGCAACAATTACAAACGCGCAGGAAAATGGAAAGGCCGCGGGCGAATTGCCGCCAGGCCAGCCCGCCCCTCCGCAATTGCCCAGGAAATGAATGGCAAAGTCTGCCCTTTCTCCAGGCCAGGTGGCTACAAGATGACAACAGTTAGCAAACTCCTTTCCACTACCTTGTTTCCCATGGTAACAAAATGGATCCCCCCCCCCAAGGCCCCGCTGGCCTATTCATTCTCTCTCCTCTGTTAGTCATTTTCTGATCCGCATTCAGCCTAGCAGCTCTTCACTTCCTCCAGTCTCCGAGTGTACATAGTGCCTCTTATATCAGGTTAAGCCCATTTTTAGCTTGTAATCATAAAGGCCACCAAAGCAATTATCGCAGGTCTTGACTGGAAAAGCTGGTCATTCATTAGGCTCCTTGGCCTTCGGTGCTGCAGATTAGCTGGTGCTGGGACTGAGTTAATGGAAATGGAGGAGGGGGTGTTAAATGAGAAAAGAAGCCCGGATTTTCCTGCCTGGATGCCCCGCTTGTAGGAGGAGCGCGGGGTTCCAGAGCTACCAGGTGGGTGGAGTGGAGGGGAGGATGGAGGAGTTGGGGAGGGAGGGAAGGGGAGAAGACATAGGAGTGGGAAAGGGAAGGGGAAGGGGCCCAGGATGACTGAGAGGCGGGAGGGAGCAAGGGAAAGGGACTGGGGGCGCAAGGAGTGGCCTAGGCCAGCGCTGCCCAGACCCTGTAGCCACCAATGGCGCCTGTGCACATAGGCGCCCTCTGCATGGAGAGCAGTGGGAGACCACTCTAGGTCCTCCCGCGCCCCCAGTCCTCTTATCCCTCGCCTCGCCTCCCTGGCCAGCACAGCCTCTCTCAGAAAGAAGTCACTCCGAAGAGCCAGACCCACACCCAAAGGCTGCCCAAGTCCCTGATCTCTCCACACTCTGGACCTCGCCCCACGCGGGTTGCGCACCAAAACCACATC